>NC_060273.1:20764983-21013483 GCF_021613505.1 Equus quagga | reverse complement strand
GTGTGCCTTTGCTGGGCTTTGTCTGCACGTCCAGCTTGGAGATGCAGTCTCACTGCCCCAGACCTGAGCTGTGCCCTCATTCTTGGGGCTCCATTTCCCTCCATTTGTGGTGCTAACTCTGTGTAACTGCTGTTTTATTCTCCCAGTCCAGCTAGCAGACTGAGAGATCCTTGGACTTCTTATATGCTTCCCCTGCCTTCTCTGTCTTTGTATTCTATAGAGCCTTTTGACTTAGTAACTCCCTCCTTAGTTCAAATTTCTAATTTCATCTCAACTGAAAAATCCTTAGTAAATTCCTCATCTCAACGAGCCAAAATCCTGTTTTTGTTTTGGTTTATCTTTTGATATATGCATTTATGCTAATCAGGCCAAAGTTCAAAGTTATGTTTATTTTTAAATTAGAGGAAAGACGGGAGTCGTTTAAGCCTACAGACTCTTCAGATCTAATGAGCCCCTTGTGTGTGGTGCCTGTTAGATTGCCACTTTGGCTTCTTCCTCTGGGCAGTATTTATAGAGAAGGAGGGCAGCGAGGGGACCAGTGTCTATTTTTTAAACCACTTTTGTATCCTCTAAGTGGTCTGTGTGTTTTAACCACGATCTGATAGCTACAGCTTTTTCAGATGAAGACAGTGTTTCAACAGGAAGCTGTTTTCAGTGGTTCGCTTGGCTGGTGTTCACAAAAAATAGCCTTGCGTCTATTGAGACGGCCCCTCAGTGTAGCCCATCCACATATGTGTGCTATCAGTTTGCCTCACAAAGACCTGAATTCATTACAAGGTAAAATGTGGTGCTGCTCTACTCTAATCCCAGTGTTCTTCCTCTACTCTTCTTAGTGAGTGGGAGAAACTCACTAAGCAGTCTTTTGGAATTGGCAGTAGCATATGGTGCCTACCTCATGAAACTGCCATCAGTGTCTCCCCTGAGGGGAGCAGACCTTGGAAAACCTAGTGGTTAAGAACTCAGGTTCGACTCCTGAGTCTGCTACTTTATAGGCTGCGTGACTTTGGGCAAGCTACTCTATCTTGCTATGTTTCAGATTCCTTAACTACAAAGTGGGGATAATAACTTTATCCTTCTCGTAGGGTTGCTGCAAAGTATTTTTTAATTTTGAGGCAGTATAGGTAAAAAGCTGAAACCAGTTACTTGGCACATATTCCATAAATATTCCATAATGTTAGCAACTGTTACTATTTATTTAGCAGCTACTTTGTACCAGGCGCTGCACAGGTGTTTTATACCAGTCTCATTCAATCCTCAAAGCAGCCCTGTAGGGGGCCTTGTTGCCCCACAGCGCCCCAGAGTTTACACAGTGTCTCTAAGGTCACAGGGCAGAGGAATGAAGGGGGTGTGCTCATTTGCAGACATGCCCTGAGCACGGTCCATAGCTTCTGTGCAAGGTGCCTTCAAAGGGCTGAGCGCCACTGTAAGAAAGATTGGAGATTGGCGGGTAACTAACAAGACGCTGCGTTCAGGCTGCCCAGGCTGTCACTGTGAAATTTGACCAAAGAGAAATGATGAAAGGGGTAAAAAAAATCCATCAGGAAGGGCTGAGTCTTTTGTGCTTCGTTCACATGGCTTCCGACACAGTGAGATTCTGATAACTGATCCCCTTGGTCACATCTAACCAGCTGGGCAGGGACCCTTCCCCTCTTCAGAGTCCAACTCCCAGCCAGTAGTTAGAGGCTCCCTCTGTTCTCCCCCTGGTGTTCTTAGAAGAGCTCCCAGAAGAAAAAAGCAAAAAGCTGCGTTACCATGACGAGGCTGACCAGAGCGCCCTGCAGAGGATGACCCGGCTGCGTGTCACCTGGTCCATGCAGGAGGACGGGCTGCTCATTCTCTGCCGGATTGCCAGCAACATCCTCAACACCAAGGTACTGGCAGCCCCCACCCTCCACCCCACCCCCGCTCCTTGCCAGCCTCCAGCCTGCTGATTGGCTTGTCCCTCTTGGGGGAGCTCGTTCCTGTCTGACCTGCACAGGGAGGCTCATCTCATCTCCTCCACTTGCCCACTGGGAAAAGCATTTCCCAGGATCCTGCACATTAATACCAGTCCTGTTTTTGTACATTTCTTTCCAGCCTTCGGCTGATACATATCAAGCTTTGCCTAGCTGCGGGCAAAAGAGCTCAGAGCCGTTCTCTCTCCCCACCAGGAATCTAACCCTTTCCTACTCCCCCGCCCCTCATCTGCCTGAAATCTCCTATTTATCTTTCCGTAACTGCTTATTATCTCTGGAAGGGCTTCATTGATCCTGCCAAGTGGAAGGAATTACTGTGTTCTCTCTCTGTCCCTTGGACATAGACTTTTCACGCTGCTTCTGTTGCTCTGGCACCTCTCAGCTCACTGGAGTGGCTGCTTCTCAAGGCAAAAAACTCTTATTTGTTTTCATAGTTGCAGCCCTTAGCATGGTGCCTACCACACAGTGATCACTTGGTTGGTGTTTACTGAATCAGTGAGGAATGGTGACGTGGCCTCGGCCTGGCTCCCCAGCTTTCTCATGGTTCACTCCCCTGCCTTCTGTGCCACAGGTGCCCACACTCGTGTGTCCTCCCAGCCTGTGTCCCTGAAACACCAGCAGGCAGGGAGGGACTTGCTCCCCATCTAGCAGACTCTTCCTCTTTCCTCTGATGTCACAGCCTCCAAGAAGGTTCCACAGCCCAAGTCAGAGTTCATCTTCTCACCACATTTCCAAAGCAGTGTTACTGACTCCTAGTCTGTCTATTCTTACCCTTTGTGCTGTTCTGATCTTCTCAGTTTGCAGCAAGGCATGGGGAGAGCAATACAGGTGGGCAGTTGTCCAGTCAAGCCTGGTTCACAGAAGCCCCCAGGAGAATGAGCTCTGCCATCATCCAGTCTAGGGCCCCTGCCAGGTAGTGATACCCAAATAGAGTAGATGAGGCAGCTTCCAAAGAGCCCCACTGGGTTTCCTGTTCTCAACCATACCAGCCAAGAGAAACCCACTTACAGGTCCTGAGCCTGGGATGTTCTTTGCCTGCAGGCTCATTGGATCTCTTTTCTTGACCGTTTTCCCAGATTTTCTCACTCCTAAGCCCTTTTCCTAAATTCCAACCCCGTCCCTTCTCCAGAGAAGAGCCTGAAGGTGATGAGTTGCCATCCCCAGTTCCCATTTCCTGCCTCTACAGTGACTTTTTCATCACAACACGATGGGAGGGGTGTACCTCCCTCCACGCATCCTTGGTGCAGCTGGAGAAGCCAGGAGAGTCCTGCATGGTTCAGGGTCAACGGACCCTCCCCTCCTCACTTGAACCTACACTGTATTCTTGGGCCACCTTGCTTTGGGGGCTATTAGAAAATAACCTTGTCATCAAGCCTCTTCCTTATCTTGCCTCTGCCTTCCTGCGTGTGTTGACTGCAACATTCTCTTAAGTCTGCTAATTTAGTGCATTCTGTTTCCACTAGTATAACATACAGGCATGGTACACAGAATATTTCTGAGCATACGTAATGTATAATGAAGCCTGTAAAACCTAACTAAACACATTTTATATTCTCGTATTCTACCCTAACATATTGCCCTTTCAGTCAATAGTACCTGACACTCTCTGAGCACCTCTGTTACTTGTCAAAAGACACTCTTCCCATGGAACTTTGAGGATTTATCTTATTCTTCTCTGCCCAGCGCCTCACTCAGCGCCAGGCCTGTAGCCGGTGCCCAGTAAAGGTGACCGAGTGACCGTGTGAGGGGCAGTTTTGAATATCGTTGAGGAAAGGGGCTCCACAGGATGTATTTTTCCAACTGCTTTATCTTAGGGACCCATAACATGGGCTCTGAGGATACTGATTTTCCATCTTGGCTCTGTGTTTGATCCAGGTGAAGGGCCCATTTGTCCCCTGGCAGGTCGTGCGGGACATTTTGCATGCAACCTTTGAAGAGTCTTTGGACAAGACATCACATTCAGTCGGACGGAGATCTCGCTACATAGTCAAAAACCCACAAGGCTATCTGAACTATAAGTAAGCTTTATTTGAAGTTTCATGACCCCAGAACAAGGTGATTCCATTGCTCAGGTTCATTCTTTTCTCTTCTTTCATCCGTTTTTTATTTTTTTACACATCTTTTTTTTTTTTTTGTTTTTTTTTTTTCCTTTTTTCCCCAAAGCCCCCCAGTACATAGTTGTATATTCTTCGTTGTGGATCCCTCTAGTTGTGGCATGTAGGACACTGCCTCAGCGTGGTTTGATGAGCAGTGCTGTGTCTGCACCCAGGATTCAAATCAACGAAACACTGGGCCGCCTGCAGCGGAGCGCACGAACTTAACCACTCGGCCACGGGGCCAGCCCCTTTACTTAGAAGTCTGGTGTAAAATCCAGATAGGGCACTCTGAGCTGTCCAGTTGCACACTGATAGTCTGTCCGAGCGTTAGAGTTTGTTAGTCAGATTGTCCTTGATTTTTGGAGGGCTGGGCGTGATTCTGGGCATTTTCACATGCAGGGTGTTGTTTAGACTTTAGAACAGTCGTGTGAAGTAGATGCTATTATCCTTTGTTACAGATAAAGAAATGGAGGCTAAATGGGCTAGGTGACTTCCTGGGCTATCACATCTGTAGCATGTGGTGAAGGCAGAGGCATCTGCTGCTTGTCACTACTGTGTTTAGCACTCCAGAGCAGCTCTTGATATCTCCATGTTAGTGGCCCATCACATAGCTCACTCCGGGAAGAAGCTAGACAGGACCACGGTCAGTGGACCAAATGCACTCAGCTGTGTCCTCAGTAGAGCTGGGTGTTCCCTGAGTGTTTCCTGACCATGACCTGGTTTGTGTGGGATGGCAGCTGGCTGGGAGTCACAAAGCATGGCCCTTGTGGTTTGTCTGTTGCCAGCGAGGCTGCTCCACTAATCTCCTTCTCACAGGGCTAGGACATAAAGCCATCGCCAGCCTCGTCAGACTCCTCCTACAACTCCTCTACAGGCTTGGGTGTGAGTGGGGAGGACCAGAGAGCTTCCAAGTGGTGTAGGGAGGTGCCCAAGCAGAGCAGCCAACATAAGAGTGGGGCTAGGAGGGGACACATGGCAGGGTTGGGAAGAACCACCTCCATCAACTGATCATTCAGGCCATGGGTCAGTAGGAGAGCGTGGCTCCAGGTTGATTCTGAGCCATGGGCTTCTGCTGTTAGCCACATTGTAGAGAGGAATCAGCCCAGCCTTGGATGGTGTAGGAAACTCAACTCTAGCTAGAGTTTCTCAACCTTAGCACCATGGACATCTGGGGCCAGAGGATTCTTTCTGGTGGGGGCTGTCCTGTGCGCTGTAGGATGTTTAGCAGCATCCCTGTCTCTACCCATTGGATACCAGTAGCATACTCCGCCCTCATTGTGACAACCAAAAATGTCTTCATCAGTCCCTTGGGGGTGCCCAGTCACCCCACTTGAGAACCACTGGGTTACACATACCAGGTGGTCTTCCTATGTGAAGCCACTTTCCCTTGTGCATAGAACTTTTCTGTCTGAAAGGGCTGTGATTACCTAGTCCCAACTCCTCTTTTTTCAGAGTGGAAACAGGCCCAGAAAGAGGATATGAGTTGGCTAGGGTGACAGTGAGTTGGCAGTGAAGTGAAGTCTGGACCTTGGGCTTCCTGGGCCCCATGTGATGCTCCTCCTCTTGTCCTGCAGCAGCTAGCGGGGAGCACAAGGGGGCTGCAGGGTCAGCAGGCCGGGGACTCCATCTTCACTGCACTTCGGAGCTGTGGAAACTGGGACGGGGTGTCTGTCACTCAGAAGCTGTTTCCTCACCTGTGAACAGGATGATAATACCAATAATAACCATACCCGCTCCAGCCATTGGCTCATGTGTGGCCTCGAGGACCCCTTCACCTTACCAAGCTATCAAATGGACTGCCAGTCTCTACCTTGCAAGCTCGTTATGCAGGGTGAAGTGCCCAGCTCCTAGGAGCCCAGCATATGCTGTTGTCTTTCCCTCCAGTTCCTTTTGGGCAGGTCAGGCTCTCCTTATATCATAGAGATAGGAAGATTCATGGAGTGGACAAATAGTGCCTTGGAGGAGACTAGAGCTCTTAATAAACACCAGTGCCTGTATAATATTTTTAAATTTACAGTATATTTTCACATAGATTGTCTCATTTGGTCCTAATCAACTTCCTGTGAGGGGCAGGTGGGAGTTACTGTTCTCAGTTTACACATGAAGGACAGAACTCAGAGAAGGCAAGGTATGAAATGAGAGCAGTAACAGACATGGCTTGGATCAGGTTTGGCTGAGCCCAAATCCTTCCTTTCTAAAAGCTATACCCAACAGGTATATAAGTAAATCATACTTCATGGTTAGGCAAAGCCATAAGTGTTAGAATAGAAATCTTCTGATGGTTCTGAATGGAGACAGCACTGCAATCCCCAGACTTCATTTGGTCGTCTCTTTCTGCAGGGTTTGCCTAGCCGAGGTGTACCAAGACAAGGCACTTGTTGGAGAGTTCATGAATCGAAAATGTGACTATGAAGATCCAAAGGTAAGCCCCATGTGGTTGTTGGGTTCAGCCTGCTCTAAAGGCAGGGGTTTCTAAGTTCTTGTCTGGTCCTCTTAGTCCCATGGTACCTCTGCCATCCTTACAAACATGGATTTCTTTTTTTTTTTTTTAAAGATTGGCACCTGAGCTAACAACTGTTGCCATCTTTTTTTTTTTTCCTGCTTTATCTCCCAAACCCCTCCGTACATAGTTGTATATCTTAGTTGTGGGTCCTTGTAGTTGTGGCATGTGGGATGCCGCCTCAACGTGACCTGACAAGCAGTGCCATGTCCGCGCCCAGGATCCAAACCCTGAGCCACCGCAGCAGAGCACGCGAACTTAACCACTCGGCCGTGGGGCCAGCCCCCAAACATGGATTTCTTTTCTGCTCGTTTGGGAAATTGACTTGTCAATTCTTTGGCTCATTTGATCTGGCTCCAACATCAGTTTTCAAAGACAATTAGAATTTGTCATGCTGATGTGCCTTGGGCCTATTTTGTTAAGAAAATAGGGCAGCTCTTCAGAAATTACAAACGGCTAGACTTCCTGGAAAGCTTACAGATAGGGTATGTGTTTTCTCTCTGAGTTTTCTGTCCTGGTGGGGCTGGGACAGTAACCAACAAGGAAGGAAGCTGTCTTTCAGACCCAGACTTCTCTTCCCTTTGGCTCAGAGTCCACTCGTCCCTCGCTTTTTGAGCTAACACTGGTCTGCGCTGTGTGTGTGTCAGGACTTGCACCAGCCAAAGCCAATCAAAATGGAGATCCAGGCCTTCCTTCAGGGAGCCATGGGCCGTGGGGCAGGCAGAGAAGTAAATGGGCACCGCAGAGCAGTACGGCCCCCCTGAGAGAGGAAGGCATAGGCCATAGAGGTCACGGACGGAATATCAGGAGTGCGTTTGATGCAGGTAACAGAAAAACAACTTAACGGGCTTACAGCTGCATTATCCCATGTGCCAAACAGCCTGGAGGTAGGCAGTCCCAGGCCATTGTAGCAAAGTGGAGATGTCATCAAGGACCCAGGTTCATATTGTCACTTCACTCGCAGTCCCTGGTGGTCAGCTGTCCATCCTCGTGCCAGTCACCTCATGGTTGCCAGTTGACTGCTGGAGCTCAGGTCTTCACAGCGGAATCCCAGGGCAGGAAGAAGTAGGGAGAGGGGCTGCGCTGGGCCCATCAAGCCCTTGTATCATAGAGGGCACAGCCTTTCCTAGGAGCCCCTGAGCTTGCCATCATCCACTTAGACTTGTTCTGACTCATCCTGGGGTGCTCGGCATGCTTCCCCCAAACCAAGTAGGGGCTGGTTCTGCTACTAAGAAGGAACAGGATGAAGAACGTGGGCGACCAACAGCATCTACTCCAGAGGGGTTTTCAAAGGTGTCGGCACTGAACCCAGATTCAAAGATGGGGGACCAGCTGAGGCCAAGGCAGTGAAAGAAGGGGAGTGAGGTGGCCTGTGGGCACGGTGTGGGGCGGCCACAGTGAGGTGCAGCAGACAAGGAGTGTGAATTCTGTGTTGGACACCAGATGACGTAGTCAGTTTGCTGGCTGCACCATGGAGGACGAACTGGAAGTATGAGACTGGAGGCAGCGGGGAAGTGAGGAGCTATGCTGTGATCTGGGTCTGGACCGGGAGGGTCGCAGTGCAGGGGTAGACGAGGGGACCAGTTTGGGGTCCACAGTTGAGTGTGGGGTTGGAGAAGAGGGAGGAGGGGGACTCACACAGGGTGAGCCAGGGAGGAACAGACCTGGGAGGAGGGCAGTGACAGGAGCGCAGGCCTGCTGACCGGAGGCGTGCCAGGGGTGTTCTGGGGACTGGGTGGGACATGTTTGGGTCTCCCCACCTGGGGCTCGGGAGAGAGAGCTGGCGGGGCAGGTGTCAGGCTGTTGGCGCGCTGGTGCCTTATGGGCACCAGGTGCTCCAAATCCCTGTGCATGGCCGTGAGCAAGTGTCTCCTTCCTGGGTGGACTCAGGGGGCTGTGGAGGCAGGATGGCTGAGGAGGCGGCCCTTCTCAGTCGGGGTTCCTGGGAGCACGCTGCCCCGGGAGTTGGTTACGAGATTTTCCTTAATGTCTCTTAGCGAAACCTCCCTTCAGGGCGAGAAAGAGCTTAACATTTCACTCTCTCATGTTAAAAGGTTTGTGCCAGCGAGTTTAAAGAATTCGTGGAGAAGCTGAAAGAGAAGTTCAGTTCAGCCCTGAGGAATCCCAATCTTGAAATCCCAGACACGCTCCAGGAGCTGTTTGCCAGGTAAGCTTTTCCTGGGGAGGTTTTGTGTGATCCTTGAGGGACAGAAGGAAAAGTCACTGGCTGGGACCACCACAGGGGTCTCCTCTGGCCTTGGAGCTAACCCTACTGTCCCTCCTGACTCTGGACCACCTCATCTTCTCTCATGGCGACTGGAAAATGGGAGGCCACCACTGTCCCCACACGCCGCCAGGCGCTCCCGTCCCCTCTTTGCCTGAGGCCCTGCTGCTGACTCAGTTCAGGCCTTCTCAGGTGGCTGGTGTGCTTTTGCCAAAATGGCTCACTGGACATATGAGGAAACTCCAAGCTGGAGGTAACTTACCCAAGGTCACGGTGCCTGTGAACAGTAGGCCAGGGTTTGACCTTCGGTGGCTTTGACTCCAGAGCCCCGGCTCTTCCCAGCTTAGCCATTGATGTCTTGAAGAACATGCTTGGGTTTGAGCACAGAAACTGTGAAATTTTAAAATCCTGAGTCCTGTAAACCAGGCTGTTTCCTCTGCTTAATCCACACGTGGAACTCTTCTCTTCACCATCCTCATCAAAAAGTCCCTCTAGCCACTCTATTCCTGAATTCTTCCTATGAAGAGATGACATTCATCATCAGTTTCTATCTGTGAGCTGTGCACTACCTTTGCTGTTAGCCCTCTGTGTTTTAGTTGATCTCATTCTTTCATTCACCCAACAAATAATTTATGTAGTGCCTGCTGTTCCAGGCCTAAGGAGCCATTTGAAGTCATTTTCAGAGCTGACACCCTTTAGCTATTTTTGGGGTTTGGGTTTTGGTTTTGCAATAAACTATTGCCCAGAATTCCCAAATGGCATGGTTTACATTCAGTCTTAAAAATGTTTCAAAAGTCCTATTTACCT
The DNA here is from genome assembly GCF_021613505.1 of Equus quagga. NCBI lineage: Eukaryota > Metazoa > Chordata > Mammalia > Perissodactyla > Equidae > Equus > Equus quagga. The sequence continues at coordinate 21,003,901 of NC_060273.1, read as the reverse complement.
GTCTGTAATTTGTATCCTCACATATTTTTGATTTAGTTTTGAAAGAAGACAGTGGAAAGATTTTTAAAGGAGACTTCGTGAACCATTTAGAAGAAAGAAAATAATTGCAGTTTTAACAATTTAACACCAAATTTGATCTTGAGCATTCTGGCAAGAAAGGCAAAAAAGAAGAGAGTTCCAAATATTTCCTTGTTTGACTAAAAACAGTTCACTTGTTTTTCTGAAAAGGTGCTTTTTCTTGCTACTAAATTTTAGGAAGAATTTACTACTGCAAAGATGAATTTTGAATTTAGTTTTATAGAAACCAGTGTCTTACAAATAAATGGCCATGCTTTTTAAAAAGTCACTTCTACGATTTATTCTTGTATTTATTTGCTTGATATGAACACAATGAAACAGCATTACATGAAGCTCAAAAATAAAGATGGGGAAATAATCTGTGATCCCAACACCTAACACAGGTACTCCCTGTGGGGGTTCCTTCCAGTCTTCTTTCTTGTGCTTGTTTTTAGTCATAATAAGCCCATAATTTTATATCCTCCTCCCTTGACAATTAACAGTAGTTCCCTGCCAGTTAGCCTTTTTCCATGTTGCTTCATAATTGTCAGTAAAGGAACATTCCTCATTTTCTCAACACTCATTTTCTTTAACATACTCATTTGATGGGCAGAACATGGCATTTTCCTATTTTAATTTACATGAACATGTTTGAATTTTAGTGAGTTTAACATTTTTTTCAACATTTTAGCTGGTAAGTGGCATCCTGAGCAAGCAGCAGCTTGGTTAGTGACAGTCTGCCATGTTGCATTGACATGCTCTTCTTCTGTTTCTTATATAGATACCGAGTTTTGGCGATTGGAGATGAAAAGGATCAACTCAGTAAAGAGGATGAACTTAATAGGCAAGTACTGACATACTGGGTGCATTTTCCTCAGCGGCTTAATTGAGTTGCCTACAGCCTAGCACAGACAGGCGTCATCTAGAGCCAAATCCAGCCTGCCACCTGATTTTGTAAATAAAGTTTTATTGGAACACAGCCATACCCATCCTATGCATCCGCTATGCTCCTTTCTTGCTGTAACGTCAGAGCTGAGTGGTTGCAACAGAGACCACATAGCTCATGAAGACTAAAATTATTTATTATCTGGACCTTTACAGGAAAAATTTGCCAACCCCTAACCTTGCATACCACTGGCCTAGCCTTAAGATGGGTTGTGGAGGGCCGGCCCTGTGGCCAAGTGGTTAAGTTTGCGCGCTCTGCTTCAGTGGCCTAGGGTTTCGCCAGTTCGAATCCTGGGCACGGACATGGCACTGCTCATCAAGCCACGCTGAGGTGGCGTCCCACATGCCACAACTAGAAGGACCCACAACTGAAAATAGACAACTGTGTACTGGGGGGCTTTGGAGAGAAAAAAGAAAAATAAAATCTTTAAAAAAAAAAAGATGGGTTGTATAAAGGGTTTGAACTCCCAGCCCATGAGCTTTCTAAGCAAAACTCTGATTAGAAAGCTCAGCTTTTTTTTTTCCATCTTGGATAATCACATACTCAGTTTGATTTTAGCTCTGTATTTCACTGAGAATCCTATTCTCTTTGAAGAAAGACTTATTTAAAATTGGATGAAGAGAAAATATAAGCACCAACCACATTTGTTAGTTGTTATGCAGACTCATCTCCAGGTTCCAACACCCTTGCCCACTGGACTGTAACTGTTTTGCTGCCAAAACTGACCAGTTAGTAAGGCTGGAAAAGCATCATTTATTTTGTCTTGGTTTAGGAATAGTTTTGGCATTCATGTCACTTTTGTGAGTTTGAAAACTTTTTTTAAATGAGAACTGTATCTACCTAAGATGAGTGATGTCCTGTGGCTCATGGCCTCGTGTTGCTCTGCCTCCCACCCTCTCTTTTCCAGCGTGGATGACATCCACTTCCTGGTGCTCCAGAACCTGATCCAGAGCACACTGGCCCTCTCGGACAGTCAGATGAAGTCCTGCCAGTCATTTCAGGTGGGTATCGGAGACCTAGCATCAGCTTGGCAGTAGCCCTCTGGGACTTGGGGCCCTTCAGAGGCCAAAGCCGTGTGAAGTTTTTGCTTGTTCTCCTCTCAGCTGTGGGGTTTCAGGGGGCCTGAGTTCCCCTGAGACTCTGGCCCTCACTTTCATCTTTGAAGTGTGGGTACAGGATCAGGGATCTCCAAAATCCCTCCCAGTGCCAAGGTTCTGAGGCTTATGTTTAAGGCAGAAAATTAGGCAGAAGAGGAAATGAGACATGACAAAAGAGCTGAGAATGTAATTGAGCTATACAGCAGATCTTTTTAAGGTGCAACTTAAAAACACCAGCATATTTTGATTGTTAGAGATCACTGCATGAGAAGCTGGCTTCTGTGGGCCGTGAGTCTTATGCATCTCCTGAGAATTTATTAGAATAGTAATGTTGGGGCCGGCCTGGTGGCACAGCGGTTAAGTTCGCACGTTCTGCTTCTTGGCGGCCCGGGGTTCGCTGGTTCAGAGCCTGGGTACAGACATGGCACCGCTTGGTACGCCATGCTGTGGTAGGCATCCCACGTATAAAGTAAAGGAAGATGGGCACGGATGTTAGCTCAGGGCCAAGCTTCCTCAGCAAAACAGAAGAGGACTGGCAGTAGTTAACCTCAGGGCTAATCTGCCTCAAAAAAAAAAAAGAACTGTAATGCTGCTCTCTTGTGGCTGAATGAGAATGAAAGAGGAAGGCAAATCTCATTTAACCCTATACTGAGCCTGGGCAGGTGGTGGTATTAATACTCTTTTACAAATATGGAAACTTGAGGTTCAGAGAAATTAAAAAACGTGTGCCCAAGATTACACAGCTCGTTCATCAAACCTGAGCCCGCGTGGCTCCACAGCCCCACAAGGGAAGTCCTAAGAGGGACGTGCTCCCCAAGCCAGTGCTCCCTCGTTTTTAATAATCACCAAAGTGTATTCCAAGTAGAACCTATCTACTTTTGTGTTTAATCTCTAAACCTAAAATTCAGCACCTGTAGCTTACATTGCCAAATCAACCCAGTTTGGAACGTGAGAAAAAAATAAGAAAACAAAGGGCTGGTGTCATTTCTAATCCCACTGGTCTGTTTACATGGAACGCCTGAGAATCCACTGGAGAGATGTTTAGCGTGTGGACGCCAGGCCCCACCCTAGAGACTGCAGTCAAGAATAGAGGGCGTGGGACCCTGACAAGGGCCTGCTGCCCGTCCCAGGGTTCTGATGAAGGTCTGGGCTGCCTTGGGAAAACACTGGTGTAGACTCAGCTTGGGCAGGGCAAATGTTTCCTAGTCAGGTGCTTGTTACTTTTGGCCACAAGGGAGGTGAGGAGGGCTGGGGGGAAATGGAGCTATTTAAGAAAAACAGTTGGCCAGGTTTAAATACAGTGCTTCAGCCATCACCTTGGCCCAAGTCGTTTCATAGCAAAGGCCAGGCCTCTGCAAACCCGAGACCGAGAGTTAATTCCCTCTCTTTTCTTTTTAATTTTTTGTATTGAGGTCACATTGGTTTATAACATAAAAATTTCAGGTGTACATCATTATATTTTGGCTTCTGTATAGACTGCATTGTGTTCACTACCAAAAGTCTAGTTGCCATCTGTCACCATACACATGTGCCCCTTACCCTGTTTGCCTCCCCTGACCCCCTTTCCCTCTGGTAACCACCAGTCTGTTCTCTGTATCCATGTGTTTGTTTTTTTATCTTCCACCTATAACTGAAATCATACAATAATTGTCTTTCTCCATCTGACTTATTTTGCTTAGCATAACACCCTCAAGGTCCATCCATGCTGTTGCAAATGGCAAGATTCCGTCCTTTTTTATGTCTGGGTAGTATTCCATTGTGTATACGTACTACATCTTCTTTATCCATTTGTCCACTGGCAGACACTTAGGTTGCTTCCACGTCTTGGCTATTGTGAATATGCTGCAATGAACTAGAGGTATGAAATCAACATACAAAAATCAGTTGTGTTTCTATATACCAACAACGAACTATCAGAAAGAGAAATCAGGGGCCAGCCCCGTGGCGTAGCAGTTAAGTCCTGCATGCTCCATATCGGCATCCCAGGTTCGTGAGTTCAGATCCCAGGTGTGAACCTACACCCTTTGTCAAACCATGCTGTGGTGGTGACCCATGTACAAAATAGAGGAAGACTGGCACTGGTGTTAGCCCAGAGCTAATCTTCCTAAGCAAAGAAAAAAAAAAAGAGGAAGATTGGCAACAAATGTTAGAGCAAGTCTTCCTCACCAAAAAAAAAGAAAGAGAAATAAGAATACAATCTCATTTACAATCGCAACAAAAAGAATAAAATACCTATGAATAAATTTAAACAAGGAGGTGAAAGACCTGTACACTGAAAACTTTAAGACATTATTGAAAGAAATTTAAAAAGACACAAAGAAATGGAGAGATGTTCTATGCTAATGGAGTGGAAGAATTAACGTAGTTAAAATGTCCATATTACCTAAAACAATCTACAGATTCAGTGCAATCCCAATCAGAATCCCAGGAACATTTTTCACAGAAATATAACACAAGTCCTAGAATTTATACGGAACAACAAAAGACCCCAAATAGCCAAAGCAATCCTGAGAAAAAAGAACAGGTCTGGAGGTATCATATCCCCTGATTTCAAAATATACTCCAAAGCTACAGTAATCAAAACAGCATGGTACTGGCACAAAAACAGACACACAGGTCAATGGAACAGAATTGAGAGCCCAGAAATAAAACCACACGTCTATGGACAATGAATCTTTGACAAGGGAGCCAAGAACATAAATGTTGTACAATAAATGGCGTTGGGAAGACTGGACAGTGACATGCAAAAGAATGAAAGTAGACCGTCTTTCTTGTTTTACTTCATCACCATGAGGGGCATTGTGTTGGAGAGTGCCCAGCCATCCATTCTTGATACATTTGTTGCCATGTAGCACTTTAACCGCTTGCTGGCATAGGGTGTGTGCATTTTAGAGAGGGAGTCTGGTCATGGTGCCGTGCCCACTCTGCCACCCCAGCAGTTTACAGATGAAGAGTAAAGCCTGTCTGAGCCTGAGCATGCACAGAACAAGGATTCCCAAAAGCCAGCCCTCATTCTGACCCCTGGCTGTTTTGGACCCACGCTTGTTTAAAAAGAAAAAAAATATTTAATTTACTCCCAACATTGCGTGTAAAAATCCAAATTTTCCACTTGGCCTTGTGGCTGTGGAGTAGACTTTTCAGCTCTCTTGCCCAGCAGGGGTTAGAGCTGGACGGGACCTCAGGTGTCAGTGCAACCAGCCGTCACACAAGGAAGCCCAGGCCCAAAGTTAAAGACCAAAGCCGGGTCCCTGGGTCCCAGCCAGGGCCTTGTCCCCTGCATCATGCCACTGCTTTTCCTTCAGTTCCATTTCCATGTGGCGTCTGGGCTCTAGTGGATGGTGCCAAAGGGCTAGTCACTCTCCCTGCCCGCAAGGTGTGGCAGTTACGTGCGACAGAGCTTCTGGCCCACAGCAGGAGACAGGGAGCTTCTTCAGTGACTCCCTTCGGTCTGCAGTGAGGACTGGAAGGCCATTAGGGCTCCCCTGCAGCCCGAAGGTTCTGGGAAGCGCAGGGAAAGTGCAGGGAAGCTGGGGTGGCGGGGATGGAAGTCGTCCCAGGTGGCTGTGGTTCACTGTGTCTGAAAGCCCAGACGTGCAGAAATCTGATGAGCTGGATCGCGTTCCCCCACTCACTGTGCATGGTCTAAGTGCTCACCTCTTCCATGCCAGTGGTTGTCTGGAGTTATGCCCATCCTGTCATTGCCTTCACGTGGAAGAAAGAGCAGGTCACAGAAGGCGTTTCACCAGAAGCTGGATCTCAGCTTCTGCTTCCACTTCAGGGGAAGCAATGATGACATGCAACCAATCCCCACTTCTTTCTCTCTGTCCCATGAGTGTTTCCCCCATCAGGCCTGATAGTCTGTGCACTCAGGACTGACATGGAAGTGCTGTCCAGAGAAATCAAGGGTGCAGGCCTCGGAGTGACGAGACCCAGTCTGCACCCAGACCCCCTCTCCAGCTCGGTGAGAACATTCCTGTGCTGCCCCAGGACCTTGACTGACCCCCGCTTTGGCTCCCAGTCCCTTCTGTCCCTCTGCAGTGGCACAGTGGTGTGGTGACTGGACTTGAGGATGAGGCCTTGTTCTCTCCTTGGTCCCATGCATGACCAGCTGTGAGGCCTCTGAAGATCCCTGCAAATCTGTGAGCCTCCGTCTCCTCTGTCGCTCAGAGGTCCTGGGAGCAGTGCAGCAGAAAACCTTCCAAGCCTAAAATTGTTAACCCATGACTGCAGTTGTTCTTGGCTGGTACTTTTGAGGAGATGGTCCAGCAGAGACTTTCTTGGAGCCTGGAGTATTCTGGACATTCACTAACTGTTGGTTGGTTGAGCCAACTCTTTTCAGAAAACTGGAGTAACAGAGACCCTTCTGGTCCTGCAGTCCTTTGGACTGCTCTTCCTCTGGGCAAGGTCTAGATCTGTGGGCCATCGACCCATGATGGCGTGGCCAGCAGGAGGGGCCTCTGTGACGGGGACTCAGGCACCACCTTTCACATTTGCTCCAGGCTGGGTACCAGGCTGTGCACCAGGCTGTGCTTACTGTGGCCGCAGTAAGAGAGTCAAGTCTGTGTTCCCATGGGACTTCCATTTCTGTGGGAGAGACAGACAGTGAGTAAACAAACGAGATCATTTCAGGTAGAGACAGTTGCTACGGAGAAAATAAAACCGGATAATGTGTCCAGTTGACTGCAGAGGAGCAGGATGGGAAGGATTTGGTTTTTGAGGGGAAATATTTGAGCTGATTGCTGAATGTTAAGAAGGAGTCAACCCTGCAAAGATTTGGAGGAGGTGCTTTCCAAGAAATGGGAGTGACAAGTGCGCAGGTCCCAAGGTGGAAAGGAAGGCCTTGGCCTTTTCAGGACAAGTGAGAAGGCCAGTGAGGCTGGAGGGTAGTGAGCCAGGGGTGGACTTGTAGGGGGCGAGGCCAGGGTGGTAGGCAAGGTCCTGCTCACAGGGGTCCTTGTCAGGCATAGTAAGGGCTGGATGTTCTCCCTGCAGAGGGCTGCCATCGGGTTTTGAGATGGGGAAGGAACGTGTGGTCTGATTTAGGCATGAAAGGTTTGCTTTGGCTGCTGTGGCAAATGGTCAGGGGTTGGGGACAGGTGGCACGTGTGGAAGCAGGGAGAGCAGTTTGCTGTAGGCTACGGTGAAAAACGATGGTGGTGTGGACTAGATGGTGGCAGTGCATGGCTGGCAGATGGCTGGCATGAACCAGATGCATTTGGGAACTTATTTTGGGGATGAACCAACCAGACATAGTGATGGATCGGGCAAGGGATAAGAGAGAGAGTGGTACCAGAGGTGATTCTGCATTGACTCCCATTGTCTACACCCAAAGAACTAGGCGTGGGGCAGAGCCTTTCTTCTCTCCAGCTGCCTGTCCTTCCCTGTGGTCTCAGGTGTGACACGATGATAGAGGTGAAGGTTGACGGGATTCCTGGCTTCCTCCAGGCTCTCCCCGACCACACCTCTAGGTGTCCACTCCAGGCTCCCCGCCCCTTGTCCCTGTATCAGTTAACGTCCTCCATAGATGATCAGCTGTAGCTTCTGTGCATCCACACATTCTGGCTGTTTCCCCCAGCTGGCCAGAGAATCTTGCTCACCCGCAACTTGCTGTGTTGCAGACTTTCCGCCTGTACCAGGAGTATAAGGACCAGATTCTCGTGAAAGCCTTCATGGAGTACCAGAAAAGGAGCTTGGTCAACCGGCGCCGGGTCAACCACATGCTGGGCCCAAAGAAAAACCGGGCTGTGCCCTTCGTGCCAATGTCCTACCAGTTGTCCCAGACCTACTACAGGTGAGCACCCATTCAGGAGGCCTAGGCTAGGCAAAGGTGGAAACCCTAGGTGAGGGGCTGAGCCAGGCCCACTCTGCAAAGAGTAGCACATGTGGGTGGAATGAACCCAACAGCCATCATCAGAGAATGCAGGGCTGGGCCTCCTGTGGCCTCGAGTGTGAGTTGCAGCCTCTGAGAACATGTTTTCTCATCAACACCTCTGTTTCCTCCTGTGGGAATAAGGTTAACACTTGAGGTATTTTGCGTTGGGGCATTTACCATTTTTCCAAGTAGTTTGGGTAAAATAGATTTCTAATTTAAAGATTTGAGCCAGTTAAAAATGCCCCTCCCCGATGGGCACAGCCTCAGTCTCTGATCCTCTCAGCTCGAAGCTACACCAAGCACCTGTCGTGCAGGCTCACACACGTCCTTGTGAAGCTGTCACGGACTTTTCAGACTCAGTTTGCAGCACGTCATGACGAATCTGAGTGTGGTTTGCAATGTTGAGAATCACCTTCCTGGGGCCCCTCCAAAAAGGAGCACCCCTCACAGCGTGGCCTCACGCCAGCAGCAAGCGAGGCTGGTCTTTGTTGCACATCTGGCATTTTGCACCACCAGCCTCCTTAAGCACATGGAGAAAATCCATTACAGCACTCCCAGGAGTTTCTCCTTGACAGCCCCTCACCTTGGCTGATTTCCCCTTCTCCATGCTGATCTCTTTACCAGCCTCAGGTTGGCATGGAGGCTTCATTCAGAAATGGAAAGACAACAAAATGAGTATTTTTTTTGTTTCTTTTATCCATCTTTTTGCCTGTGACTCCAGATACTTGCTCCTTTCCTAAAGACCCATCCCGAATGACCTTCAGTCTCTTTTGCCTTCCTGGGAAGCGGGTGGTATAGTAGAAAGAGCCATGGCCTGGGAAGTGGAAGACATGGGTCCAAATCCAACAAGGCCGTTTGACCTCAAGCCACTTCTCTGATGGTAGCATCCTTGCCTGTGAGCTAAGGGGTGGTGGTCAGCAGATGAGGACCTCTGAGGTCTCTCTGTCTCTGTTGTTATGGGGTCTTGGAAAGGTACACTTTTGGACAGAGGCAAGGGCTTGGCTCTCTGCAGTCGCCTTATGAAGACAATGAGACTGAGCACACACTGTCCTCTCCTCTCTCTGTGGGTTCAGGGCTTGCCTTGTGTAAAGATTATTATTACAAAAAGAACATTGATCTTCCCCAGTTCGGCACCTGTTTATAGTGAGTGCCTGCGAGGTGTAGAGTTAGATACCAAGGCTTGACTCTGCCTTGAAGGTGCTCAGGTGAGGGGAAGACACATACAGAGAAGTTGAAATGTAGTGCTGGCATCTGGGATGGAGAGAGATGCTGGTGTGTTCAGTTTTGACCATAGTGATTTGAAGAGCCCGTGGCCCATTCAGATGAAGGCTCCCAACATCCTGTCCTGAGGAAGGCCTTTACCTTCTCTTTGTCTCTGTAGGATTTTTACATGGCGGTTTCCAAGCACCGTCTGCACAGAATCGTTCCAGTTCTTCAACAAGATCCGGGCTGCTGGCAAGTTGGACCAGCCTGATAATTTTTCCTTCAAAGATCAGGATAATAATGACTCCACAAGTGACCTGGTGGCATTTTCTTTGGATGGCCCTGGAGGACACTGTGTGGCTGCCCTGACCCTCTTCTCTTTGGGCCTTGTCTCCGTGGATGTCAGGATCCCTGAGCAGATCGTAGTGGTGGACAGTTCACTGGTGGAGAATGAGGTCATTAAGAGGTGAGAGCCAAGCCATCAGCAGCCGCTCCGATGCCAGGCACCCACCGCACACGCTGCTCTGAGTGCAGCTGGGGGCTTCAGGCATCATTGTTTCCTCACATGGCTGTGGTGTCTGCAATTTTATTTACTCAGTTATCTGGTCTTTATTCATTCAACAAACATGTGCTGAGTTTCTCTGTGTTGTGTCTGGCACTGTGTGGGCATTTGCTGTACAAAGACAGCAGGGCGTAAGCAGAGCCTTCAGGAAGTTCCCAGGATGGGGCCTCCCAGATCTGTGAGTGAGGGATTCCGGTACTGTATCCAGTACAGTACCTTCTTCTGGTGCCTCCCGACGCTGGGGTCAGGGGAGGGAGTGACTTGGCTGTGCCAAAGAAAAGGACACAGTACATTGTGGCAAGGAGTGGTGAACAGAGAAGGTCAGAGTGGCAAAGTTCCTTGAGAGCCTAGTAATTGAACTGGGATTTATGGAGAAGTGGGCGTTTTTTGGACAGAGTCTAGGAAGGGTTTCCAGGCAAAAGGAACAGCTCTTGCAAAGACACAGGTCTGTGAACAGGGGTGAGAGTGGTGTGTGGGAAGGTGGATGAAGGAGATGAATCTGGAGCAGCAGTCCATGCTGACCTTCACAGCCAGATGCAGGGGGAGTTTCCATAGCGACGGCGAGCCATTGCTCAGGCCACATCACAGAGGGTGCTCTCTGAGCGAGATGATGCGTGCTGGAAGGGATGGCTGGAGTGGCAGACGAGCTCGGCCTGTGCTGGGTCATCTCAGTCAGTTTTCCTCTCCTAGCTTGGGGAAGGACGGGGCCTTGGAAGAGGACGAGGATGAAGAGGAAGACTTGGACGAAGGCTCAGGGGGCAAGCGCCGGAGCATCGAGGTGAAAGCCCGCCAGGCCTCCCACACCAACTACCTGCTGATGAGGGGCTACTGCGCCCCCGGCATCGTCAGCACCCGCAACCTCAACCCCAACGACAGCATCGTGGTGAACTCCTGCCAGGTGAAGTTCAGGCTCCGCCACAGCCCCGCGCACACCTGCCTTGGGCCCACTGGTGAGTGCTGCCCCACCCCAGCCACCCTGGGACCCCAACCCATGATGCTCACCTCCAGCTTTGAAGGCCAAGCGTGGAAGCCACAGCTGACGGGGGCTACAACAGAAACAAGGACAAACACCTCCCCTTCTTGGCAGCAACTGGAGGAGCGCAGGGCCCCAGATGTCCTCCCGAGGGCCACTTGCCTGGGGAGCCCCGTGCTGTGCTCACACTCTGCATTCGAGCTCACCATGGGGTCTGTTTCCTGTTAATCAGGCACCCTGCAGTGTTAGCAGTCAGGCGGAGGGGCCTGTGAGGAAGAGCAACTGGCGCCTCACCACCCCACGCTCTGGCTTGCTCTCCAGGGGCAGCCTTGACATTCTGGTCCCTCTGTGACTCTGATTTATGCACTTTATGAGATTTTTAAGTATTATCTTTTGACTTCTTGCTATGAAAGATGAGTATTCAGCTTATATTCATTATCTCTCACCTCTTTTACTTCCAATTTTTACACTTTTTTTGGTTCTTGTATCGATCACCTTTGAAACTATAACTTCCTTAACCCTCTATTTCTCGCACCTTCAGTTTTTTTTTTTCCTTCTTCTCCCCAAAGTCCCCCAGTACATAGTTGTATATTCTGGTTGTGAGTGCCTCTGGTTGTGGCATGTGGGACGCCACCTCAGCATGGCCTAATAAGTGGTGCCATGTCCATGCCCAGGATCCGACCTGGCCAAATCTTAGGCCGCTGAAGCAGAGTGCACTAACTTAACCACTCGGCCTCAGGGCCAGAACCCCGACACTGTCAATTTTAGGTACTCTCTCCTCCCTCTGCATACAGTGAGAACAGTAGGGCCCCTTCCCGTCCCTGCACTCCTCTTCCTCCGTCTCACCTCTGTCTTTACAAGTTGGGGGATGGCATTTCCTCTCGGCTTCGTAACCACAGTTAGTGTTCTGTCCTCTGGAGCTTGACCAGGCAGACTGCAGTGATGACCTGAGACTGTGGTCTGAGCAGAGGCACCTTTGCAGGAACCGCAGAAGCTGGCCCTGGGGAGTTTGAGGAAGGGTCCCAGGTACCTCACAGGGTCCGAGGGGCCGTGAACAAGAGCTTTGGGAAGCAGGGAGCCCAGGGCAGGCCGGGGTGAGGACCTTCCAGAACTCTGGGCTTATGGTTTTTGGACCCCAGCCCCGCCTCTGAGCCTTTCCCTTTGAGTCTTGAGCAGGGGGCTTGTACTGGCCCTGGGGAGTCCAGCCCTGTCAGCTGCAGTCAGGGACCCAGGGACACGCCTCTGGAACCTGCCTGCCAGGGGCCCAACCATGTCCACCCAGAAGGGAACTACTTGCTGTTTGGGGAGCAGTGTGTTGGCGCTGGAGCATGTCCCGCCTCGGTGTCACTAGTACCCCGTCTGGGGACGGGCTTCTGTCAGGGCTGACTCTAGGCCTCCTGTCCTCGCAGCCACTTCTCTAGAGGAGCTGACGGTGGGGACCTCCTGCCTCCCCGACACCTTCACCAGGCTCTTCAGCAGCCCAGGGGACGCCAGCAGCTGGGAGGAGTTTGCCCACCAGATGGCGCTGTCTGGGTACAGCCCTGGAGACGTGGCCGCCGCCTTGGAGGTCCAGGGCGCCATTGCAGCAGCAGGGTGCTTCGGGGTGGACAGGGCGGCACTGAGCAGACGGTTCTCCGCCTTTGAGAGGACGGATGGTGCGCGCAGCAGGACCTTCTCAGACTATGTCCAGGTGAGCTGCACTCGCAGGTAGCCTGGGGTGGCTGAAGCAGAAGTGGCAGTTCACAGGTGCACGCTGCAAACAGGCCTGGTTTGGGACATAGAATATAATTTTTTTAAAGAATGAATTAGTTGTTAACATTTAAAAATAGGAGATTTTGCCTAAAACCCAGTTTCTCCTGAACGTGAGAAGTCTGGCCACACTAGGCCCTGTTCCTTCTGCGCAATGGGCTGGAGCCGAGTAGGGCTGCCCCGCCCCTTCACTCACTGCTTCACCTGCCTGGGCATCTGTTTCGGTGACCCTGGAACCTGAAGAATGTAACAACAGACCTTTAAATTGAGCTCCTTGGGAGCTGGCCTGCCCTCCTGCGTGTCAGTTGTTGGAGGCGGTAGGATGCGTATCAGTTGTCGGTGATGTCGTGGAGACGCTGTCTTGCAGTATTGGTGGGGGAGGAGGAGAATGGAAGCCAGTGTTTGTCGTTGTCAGACGAGTTCTTACAAGGGCAGGAAGTCACTGGGGGTGATGACTATCATTCACACGGTGTTTGATGGTTCATAAAACTCTTGGTGCGACTGGAGCCCTGGGAGGCGAGCTGAGCCTCAGAGGGATGGGAATATTCCCCAGGCCGTGGTGGTCGAGCCCAGGCTGCAGAGCCCACTGACAGTCAAGAGGTGATGGGTCCAGCAGCTCCCTCTGTTCTCGGGTGCTCCGCCCAGAGCCCCAGAAGGCGAGTGCCCACAGCAAACCCTCCCCAGACCCACACGATCTGGCTGTGAGTCCTGGTTGCAGGCTATTTCCTTGAACCCTGACTTGTGGGTTTTATTTATTTATTTATTTTTAAATTTTTTTTATTTATTTATTTTTTTTTTCCAAGGAAGATTAGCCCTGAGCTAACATCTGCCAATCCTCCTCTTTTTGTTGAGGAAGGCTGGCCCTGAGCTAACGTCTGTGCCCATCTTCCTCTACTTTATACATGGGATGCCTACCACAGCATGGTGTGCCACGCAGTGCCATGTCCACACCCGGGATCTGAACCAGTGAACTCCGGGCCACCGAAGTGGAACATGCACACTTAACCACTGCACCACTGGGCCAGCCCCATATTTTTTTTTTTTTTTAAGGAAGATTAGCCCTGAGCTAACATCTGCTGCCAATCCCCCTCTTTTTGCTGAGGAGGACTGGCCCTGAGCTAACATCCGTGCCCATCTTCCTCTACTTTATATGTGAGACGCCTACCACAGCATGGCTTGCCAAGCAGTGCCATGTCTGCACCCGGGATCCAAACCGGTGAACCCCGGGCCGTCCAAGTGGAACTTGCGCACTTAACCGTAGCACCACTGGGCCAGCGCCAATTTGTGGACTTTTTAGTGTAAAAATAGAAAAATAATGGTGAACCCCTGTGCCACCAGAGTTGGTGCAGTTCCTGGATAAGAACACGGACACGGGAAGCAGGGTGTGGTAGGAATCTGAGAGGAGTTATTGTACCTCGTGTGGGAATAACGATGGCTTTTGCGGAAGGACTTGATAGCACTGGGGTATTGAGTGCTGTGGGAGGACGCTTACTGGGCAGGAGATTGATGAAGTCACGTCAGCTTTGAGGGCACAGCTGTGGTTGCAAGGAGTTTACACATCTGACATGTTTTACATGGAGGCAAACTGAGCCCAGAGGGGGACAGGACTGCCCCAGGCCACGTGGCTAGCAGGTGACCCACTCAGGGCTGGAAGCCAGGCCTCATCCTCGAGTTTTCCATCCTGACAGAGCTGGGCTTGCCACTTGCTCAGGACGCTTAAATGCATCAGGCGGGGGAAGCAAACCCCGACGCTCCTGGGGTCCCACGCAGACCCAGTGTGTCTCCTGCTTTTTCTAGGACCTCTTGGAGCAAAACCAGGTGCTGGAAGTCGGCAGCAACACTGTTCGCCTGGTGACCATGGCCTCTGCCCAGCCCTGGCTCCTGCACTCAGTGCAGCTAAAACGCAGAGAGGACGATGCCGGCACCCACCAGGCTAGACCCTTGGAGGGGCCTTCCAGCAAGGACAGCCCCTCTGAGAGGCAGGCACCACCTCTTCAGGGACCCCGGAGCACCAAGAGGCGTGCCAGCACTGATGCGGCTAGGCAGAGTGTGGGGGCCAACTCGGAGGGTACCCAGAAGCCCCCCGCAAAGAGGCCCACACTCCAGGATGTGCGCTTGGCCCCCAGTCCTGAGCCCAGAGCAGCAGAGGGGGCAGAAACCCACGCACCTGCTCTGCCCATAGCTCCTGAAGACACAGGTGCAAGGGAGCCTTCCCCAGGAGCATCGGAGGCTGGGCAGGAGGACCAAGAGGGCCTCGGAGTCCCCAGCTCCCCAGGCCGAGAGCAGCTGAGCTGTCAGGCCCAGCTTCCAGAGGGCTCTGAAGACCCCAGAGGTACAGAATCTTGTCCCCCACTCTGCCCACTCTCTGTCCTTGGGCCTGATTGGCCCCACACCTTCTTCTGAGACTGGGAACCTGCCACTGTCCACGGAAGGGGCCATCAACCATCTTGGTAGCCTCAACCTTGAAGGGTAGATCTGGCCGGTTTACATTTAGTATCTCCACTGGAGGGCAGAAGGCATCAGACACAGCTGAGCAGATCTGCGGTTGCAAGTGCAGATGCTAGCGGTGCTCTTGGAGACCATTGGCTGGCATACCGGGGGAAAGGAAGCAGTGGCAGGGATGGGAGGGGTCGCGCCTGTGTCAGGACTGGCAGACGAGCTCTGTTCTCAGGGCTTCTGGGTGGAAGATGAGCTGCTCACTCGCTTCCCCTGCTCTGGGGGTTCCTTGGGGCCCTGGAACAAGCGCCCCACACTTGCGTGCTGCAGTCCGTCCCGACTTTGTTCTGGGTGTGCTGGCTTTGGCCTCCATGGCCCCGCCACTCGAGGATGGAAGCTCCACGAGGAATGGGATTGCTGTCCTTCTGTCCACTCCTTTATGCTCAGAGCCCAGAAGTACTTGTCGAATGAGTGGGAGAGGAAGAGGTGGGCTCCCCCTGTTTAAAGTCTCTTACATCCTTTCCCTCTTCTGTTAGGTTCTGCAGAGAAGTCTGTGGCCGGCAGCCTCTCCCAAGCAGCACAGGAAAGGTGAGTGTGGGGTTCGCATTCAGGAGGCCTGGGGGCTGCTGAGCATGGGGAGCTTGTCCTCAGGCTTTCCAGAAGGGACCCAGGGTTAATTATGTTATGAATATGTAAAGATCTTTCACAGGAGAGGCAGTCTTGGATGGTTTGCCCAGCACAGTGTTCTCAGCCAGGGGCACTTGGAAGTGTGTGGGAGTGTTTGGTTGTGCCACTCACTGAGGGGACCAGGCAGGTGCTCCTTGCATGTAGAGAACGGGGGCCAGAAGCACCAGACTCTGCAGTGCCCAGGTCTGTCTGGAACGGTGGGTTTCACAGAGGCCTTTCTGTTGAGAGGGCGCCTCCTGTGTGCACCCACTGCCTGCAGCTTGGTGGGCCTGTGTGCTTCCAGCTCAGATGTATCCCTCCCAGGGCCCAGTCATGGCCATCAGAGCCAGGGCCCAGCTAGTCCAGGGCCTGTGCCACGCCTGGGCCCTTTGTGGTCACTGGTGTAGTTTTTAGCAGAAACCTTTGTTCTGAGGAAAGTGTGTCTGAAACACCTACATATGACAGAAGAGGAGAGCTTTTGCAGAGACCTCTGGGGGTTTGGCCCATGGCTGGGGGCAACCACTGGGCCAGGGTCCCTGATAGAGCTGGTAAATCCAGAAGTTACAGCCTTCTCCCTCCCTTGCCAGTGTGGGGTGATGTAGGGGCCACTGGCTCCTCACAGCCTTGGTCATGCTGAGTCTGAGCAGGTCCCCGCGTCACAGCTTTCTTCAGCCAGGGCTCCTGAGCCCCAGGGTTGGGACCCCTCCATCCATGTGGGAGGGGAAGGGGAGGTCGAAGAGCAGAAGGTAGATGGTCCCCAGCCCTGTGACCTTGGCCAGGCACACCGGGCCTCCCCGAGCCTCCATGTCCTGTCTGTGGAGCGGAGGCCACATGTGAGCCAGCTGTCTCCCCGTTACACTGTCTGCCCGCCCCTCCAGGGACTGCGAGAGCATCTGCTTCATCGGCCGCCCGTGGCGCATCGTGGACGGCCACCTGAACACGCCGGTGTGCAAGGGCATGATGGAGGCCGTGCTGTACCACATCATGACCAGGCCCGGCGTGCCCGAGAGCTGCCTGCTGCAGCACTATCAGGGCGTCCTGCAGCCCATCGCCGTGCTCGAGCTGCTCCAGGTGCGACTGGGCTGGGCTCGCGGAGGGCTCCGCACCGCCTCCCTGTCTCCCCACAGCACTCCCTCTTCCTAGGCTTGAGTCTCAGAGGGCTGGGGGTGCTGGGCGCACCAGTGAGTTCTAGGGGATGGCTGCTGCACGCAGGCTCCACCCACTGGGGTACAGCAGGCGCAGAGGTTAGCTCACCGGCCTCCTCATAGAGAGCCAGGCTCCTCAGAAGAGCCAGGTGTCCCTCCATATTACTTACGTCACCTCCCTTCCCAGCCCTGCAGAGAGAGGTCTGCCCCACTGCCGTCTGGGGCAGCTACACCCAGCCAAGGAGTCCTACGCCTGTTTTCCATCCTCCCGCATCTGGCCTCTCTGCTCTTTAGCACGGTTGGCCCCCAGCCCTGGTTCTCCACGCTGTTCTGCCTCAGCTTCCTGCAGCCCCCGACCCCTGCCCTGGGTTCCTGCCCCAGGCCATCCCTCCCAGGGTCTTGTCTCTGACACTTTTTTCCAGACCAGGGGTCACAAGCCCACAGGGCCAGGCCAGCAAATGAGCGAGCGCCCTCATAGGTGACGAGGAGAGCTGGAGACGTGCCCACAGCCTCCCAGCTCGGCCTGACTGCCGCCCTGCACTCCCACTGCCCAGTGTGCCCGGGGGCTCCAGCGCCCGACAGAGGCTGGAAACTTGAAGTTCAGTGTGGAATTTCCAGAACTTTAAAGCATGTATGGGCCAAACAGAACCCCATCTGGAAACCGGCTTTGGCCCAGGGGGAGCCCATTTGCGACCCCTGCTTGACACTGTACGGCTGTGCAAATGCTGGCCGTGCTGTTCTCTCTCCTGCCCTGGGCTTTTGCCTAAACATTCCCAGTAAGTTCCTGCTTGTCTCCCAAGGCCAAGTTTGGGTGTCCCTTGTCCTGGGAAGCAGCTCCCAGCACAGAGGGCATGGTCCATAAACGACCTGTTGAGCTGTGCATCTCTGGTGTCCGCAGGGCCTGGAGTTCCTCGGCTGCATTAGAAAGCGCGTGCTGAGAAAGCCGGCGGCTGTCTCGCTCTTCTCCAAGCCCGCGGCCGAAGAGGCAGAGGCGCCCTCCAGCCCAAGCGAGAGCACCACGGTGTTCTATGAGCCCACGCTGGACTGCACCCTGCGGCTGGGCCGCGTCTTCCCCCACGAGGTCAACTGGAACAAGTGGGTCCACTTATGAGGCCCATGTGTGTGGTCAGCACGACCCTCCCTTTCCCGCCGCTGGCTCCTCCGGAGGGAGCGAGCTGGAGGCGGGGCTCACCCACACATGTGCTGCAGCCGAGAGGCCACGACTCAGGGCCCTGCAGCCCGCCCGCTGCCCAGGGACAGGACTGTGTCAACCCCCCGGCCCGACTGTGGTTTCCCTGCCTGGAACTCTGGGAAGAGAGCCACCAGCCCGCCTGCTCCCAGGCTCTTCCCAGCTGTCCCTGAGGACCCTGCTTCGTCGCACTGGGAGCCGTGGGGAGCAGCTGCAGGGAGACGGGTCCCCAGCCACTCTCTTCCTCTCTTGCCAGGGCCTCTCGGCCATTGCTGCAGGCGCTTTGCCCGCTCTCAGGGGCTACTGGCCCTTCTCTCTGGAACTTGGGTTCGGGTGAGTTTGAGAGGCCCTAGTGAGCTTGCCCAAGATGTAGGTTCTTGGTGTGGATGCCATGTGGGGACAGAGCTGCCCGCCCAGCACTGTCATCTGTTGGCCAGTGAGGGGTCCAGCTCTGGGGTTTGCACGATCTGTGCACACCTCACATTCCAGGTTCCAGCCACCACAGCAGCGTCTCTTGGCTCCCCAGAAAGCCCAAGTGCGCCTGAGTGCAGGGCCTGGTGGGGGACATGTCGCAGGATGGAGGCTGCGTGCCCCCACAGCCAGAGGCCTCAGCAGAGACTCATTCCTCTCCAGGCGGGACGTCTGACCCCTGAGGCTGGGACTCAGCCCCCAGAAAGGAGCCTGCAGGCCCCCTTTTGAGCCTGGCAGGCCTCCAGCTGGCTAGAATCCAGGAGTCCTATAGATGGGGGGTTGGTTGGTTTTGTTCTTTCAGCCTCTTTTCTCATTAAAAAAAAAAAAATCCCCTGGCATGTATTTATTTATTTTTTAATTAAAGTGAAATAAAATGCATTTCGTTTTGTGTGTTTCCTAAAGAATCTTTGATCCACAAGGAGATTCCTTGTTTTTAGCTGCAGGACAGCCAGCGATGGTCCCCAGTAAAACCGAAGGAGGAGGGAGGTGCCGTGGCTGAGCCTGCCGCCAGGTGCGGCCCCACCGCCCACTCTGCCTTGACAGCCCCTCCTCCTCAGCTGGCCCTGCTGGCCCTTGACGGGGAGCTCGTGCGGGGCTGTCACGCAGCGCCCAGCCCAGCGCCAGGCCTCCGGCCGGTCAGCAGGACCCCTGCCATGCCAGCAGGTTGCAGCAGTCACAGGCCTGTAGCATGCATGTGGTCCTTGGAAGTTCTCTTTAATGCACAACGTTTCCTTTTTTTTTTAATTAGTTGCCAACATTTTTTAAAAACTGGAGGTTTCATATTTTTTTTTAAATCTGAATTTCTACTCTTGAAAAATGGGGAGATCTGACGACACTGCCTGTGTCTTAAGCATGGAACAAGGCCCCCCCGGTCACCACTGCCCCACCCCATGCCCTTGTCACCACGTTCCCACCGCAGCGGGTTGCTGTGAGGATTGTTGGAGGCCAGCTGCATCAGCCCCCTGACACAGTGCCTGGCAGATCAAGTGGAGTCCCCAGAGAGCAAGGTGGGAGGGCGCCGCCCTCAGCTGCTGCCTCAGCCACGGGCCAGTGCTCACCAGCAGGTGGCGCCAACATCTCTTTCCTGCTGGTTCATCTCCGTCTCCAGGGGTCTTTAGCTCATTGTCCATCCTCGTGTAAGGCTGAGATCAGTAAAAGCTTACTGGGTTGGGGGGGCCTTGTCCACAAAAATGATGAAAGAGTAATAACATTTTCTGAGTGCCTGCAACGTGCCAGACGCTGTTCTTGGTTCTTCCCACAAATGAACTCCCGGTCTCACAGCAGCTCTCGGAGGTGTGTCTGACCAGTACACCCATTTCATCTGTGAGGGGACTGAGGCACAGGAGGTCAAATGGTGTCCGCAGGTTGGAAGCTAGTAAGTGGATCTGCTGGCGTTCCACCTTAGACTGCGCAGCCTCAGAGCCCTCCCCTCGACAGGGCTTTGCAGGCATGGGGTTTGCTTCGGGGTAGGAAGCCAGCATTATGCGGGGAGATCCCCTGAATCGCAGAATGCAAAGGTTTCTTCTCTGGGCCCATCGGTTTTTAAAAGTAAAGCCCTCCAGTGTGTTGCCAGCAGGGGTGGGGAAGACTGCCAGCTGCCCTGTGGTGTGAGCAGTCGGGGAGGGTCTCCTGCTCCATTCACAGACTTCCGGGGAGACCCCTGGCTGCATCTTCATGTCCCCTTCTGTGGCATTTCCAGGCCTGGGGGCCGACAGTTCCCTCCTGGGCTCCGTCCCCTCCCTCCTCTCTGCTTGCTGCTGTGTCAGTCACGACTCTGCCATCGATCGATTACTTCATTCATGCACCGATGACTGATTGACTCATTTATATTGTTGGGCAGCTGCTGTGGGCCGGGTGCTGTTCTAGGCTCTGAGACGTCACAGCGAGTGAAGCAGACAAAATCCCCCCGCTAGTGGGATAGACAGCGAATATGGTAAACGAGGAGGAGGCGTGCGCTAGAGCGTAGTAAATGTGGACAGATCAGACTAGGGGAGTGGGGTGCAGTTTCGAGCAAGGGGCCCGGGCAGGTCCTGCCAAGAAGGTGACATCTGAGCAAGACTTGACCCTCGTTTTCCCTTCGTGTGTGGACGTTTCTTGGCTGCAGCTGAGCCCTCTCCCAGTTCCCTCCCCGGTGCGAGTTTGGACTCCTCCCTCCTCCACTCTCGGTGGAACAGCCCCTCTAGAGGGGCAGTGCGCGTGCTACCCTCCCCTTCCCTGGGGAGGCCGCTCCTGCGTCTCGTCTCAGAAGGTGCCTCTGGGGCGGCTGCACCCCGGGTGGGCTGTGAGGGGCTGTGCTGCCCACGGTGCCCGCGGCCAGCCCAGGCAAACTGTCCCCTGATGGGAGCGGAGAAGAGGCTCCCCTCCAGCAGGAGGCCAAAAGGAGCCCAGGAGGCAGAGCGGGGTGCACAGACTCTGGGTGACTCTGGGCAAGTCACTCCCCTCCAGTCCTCCGTTTCCCAGGGGTAAGTGAAGGGCTGGGTCCGATCTGCACCCTCCCCCTTCCCCCCAAAGGAGATCGTCGGCGACACCCAGACAGCACCCAGGCGGAGGCCTCGTGGTGACTGATGGGGAATGGCCGGGATGCTGGAGTTCTCGGGTTCTTTAAATCCTGGCAGAGGATGACATGAGCTTCAGGGCATCCTGCATGGAAGCACTCGGAACTCTGGGGAGGAGACTGGGGAAGGGCTGGGACCTCACTGACCCGGAGGCCGGTCAAGGTGCAGACAGAAGCAGCAGCAAACGCACATCTGATGTTCCTGTCCTCGTCCTCTCTTTTCATTCCTGGAGTGAACCCAGAGGCTGATCCTGCCCCCGCTTTACAAAAGAGGAAACTGGGGCTCAGCGAGAGGGAGCCGCTTGCCCGGGGTCATTCATGAGAAGTGGTGGAGCCTCGTGCTCTGGTCGCTTAGGATGTGGTCCTTCCTTAGGATGGGAGGAGAGTCCTCAATGCAGGGATGAGATGAGAATATGCCAGGGCGCTTTCTACTGCAAGTGACAGAAACCCATCTCAAACCCCCTTAAGCAAAAAGGGGAAGCTTACCGCTCATTGATTCAATCGGGCCAGGCGGGGTTATGCTGTGGTAACACTCGCTCCCTAATCTCAGCGGGTTAGAACAGGATTTATTTCTTGCTCACAATACTTGTCCCTCACAGGTGAACTGCAAGCTCTGCTCCACATCTCCCACATGACTGGTCACCATGGCAGAGAGGAGCAATGCTCTAGAGCATCACAACTGTCAGTCAGACGCTCTACTCCAGAAGTGAGACTACCACTTCTGCTCACAACTCTTTAGCCAGTCCGGGTCATGTGGCCCCATCTGACCACAAAGGGGTCAGTGAGTGCAATCCTGCCGGAAGGCCTTCTTACCAGAAGGCCAAGAGTTGCAAATATTTGATGAACAGCATAATGACTTCCATACTTACGTACCTCAAAAGTCCAAAAAGAATGTAGTTTCAGGCATGGCTGGATCCAGGAGCTCAAGAGATATGGCCAGGAATATGTCTCCATCTCCCAGCTCTGCTTTCCTGTGTGTTGGCCTCATTGCAAGCAAGCTGTTCCCTCCTGGTGCCCCCAGCAGCTGCTGGCCTAGTCCATCCCTACAGCTGAGCAATCTCTGCAGGAAGTGCACATGGACCAGCTTGGGTCACGTGTCTGTCCAGGAACCAGTACTGTGGCAGAGGGATGGAATGCTCTGGTGGCCAGGCCTGCGTCACGTAGCCCCTCCTAGAGCTGGTGTCAGCCACTCCCACAAGGATGCTACATGGGCAGAAGCAAAAGACACCCACAGGTGTTTGCTAAGAGTTTCTTACCTCTTGACCTTCCAGCAAAGCAAGGTGAGGAAGGGCTGGACTTGGGATCAGGAGACCAGAGTTCAAGTTCTAACTGATCTTTAACCCACTGTATGACTTCAGGAAAGTCACCGGCCCCTTCTGCACCTTCACTTCATTTATCAAATGGACATCCCGGCCCCTCTAGAGCCTGCAGATGGAAAATGGCTGGGCCAGGAGCAGAATGTGGCAATCAGAGACGCGGGTTGCTGTCAATCCTCCTGCCTCTGAAGAGAGGGTCCTTAGCAATTCTGGCCTGGACTTTGGGTGACAAGGAACCACCTTCCCCACCTCCGGGGGCTCAGGGCTTGGTCACACCTCCAGGTCTTTGCTCAGGCTCTTCCTTCTGCCTGAATGGCTGGTGCACCTAACAACTCCTATTCCTCTTTCAAAGTCCGATAAACACCGCCTCCTCCCTGGAGCCTGCTCCCCTCCCCTCCTGCTCCCGTCAGTGGTTTGCTACAGCTGGCTCCTACCAGCTAGGAGAGTCAGTTGTGTGCATCTCTTCCCAATTCCATGTTTAGAGTCAAGTTGATGGCTTGGAATTGGCCGTGGTGGAGGTATTCACACCATGGAAATAAGCGGACGCTACGGTCAGGCTTTCCTGAGTGCCTGCTCCGTGCCAGACTAGGGACAAAGCAGTGACCAAAATGCAGTCTCTGCCTCCGTGGAGCTCATGCTTGATCTGTCACCTTTGTCTCCAGCTTCTGCTTATCTCCATCCATCCAACTGTTCTTCCTTCAGACCTGTCACTTATCCATCCATCCCCCCACCGATGGACCCACTGGCCACCCATCACCCATCCTCCCGCCTCCTACTCATCCATGCTCCCTGATGGGTCAGTTCTTGTCCCCATCTTGTGCCCACGCTTATGAACTGAGCCCCTTCAGAGACAGAGCCAGTGAAGAGCCGTGCCTGGCCCAGGCCGGAGCCCCCAGCCAGCCCCCCGGCCTGGTGTCAGTCTCCCGGGTGTCCCCTCCCCCACCCCAGCACAGAGCTCTGTGTGCAGGAGAGCTCAGCTGCTTCCCCGGGAGCCCGGGGTCCAGGTGGCGGCTGGAACCTGGAAACTGTTGCCCCCAAGAGGGTGTGAAAACCACAGCACACCTTGACCCAAGTGTCTCCAGGGTGATGGTGGGGGCGGGTGGGGCAGCTCACAGGTGCAGGAGCTGTGGTTTCACACTCATGCTCCCATCCCCGCCTCACACACCCTGATCCCAGCTCACAGTCCCGCTATGAAAACCATTCTGCACCGAGGTCTCGTGTGTTCTCTCAGCCACCCCGCCCAGCCACCCCATTTTACAGAGAGCCACAGAGAAGCTTTCAGCGGGACTGACTTCTGTCCAGGAGAAGAGACAAGCCAGAGCCTGGCCGCTGGGCAGGACGGCAGGGCCCAGGGCTCCCAGGCCGCCTGGGGACGCCCGCGGCTCTGAGCAGACTCTGCCACCTTAACCCTGCTTGGTGGTCTTGGGAAAGCCGCCTCTAAGGGTGAATATGCTTGGGGGAAACCATCTATTTTCTCAAGAAAAAAAAAGTATGAGTCATAGGTGATATGTAGCATTTATATCTAGCTCCTGTCCAAAACTGCTGTTCAGAAAGGTGCTTTCAAAACGTCACCAAGAAGTATTTTCTCAGCTTCTTAGTTCACATTTCAGCAGGTCTGAGAAATCATCAACGAGAACCTGACTTCCTCCTAATTTCCCAGGACGAGTAAACAAGAGGCCAGGGGAACGGGCGGGCTGTGTCATTACTGCCCACTCCTGTCTGCCCCGCCTCCCATGGCTGCCAAGGGCAGGCTAGCGCGGGCGTCGAGCTCCCCTCTGTGTCCGTAGCACCGGCACAGTGCCCAGCACGTACTTGTGCTCATAAATATTTCTTAGGGACATAAAGGGAATTAAAACATGTGCAGCAGGAGCCAGAAAAAGAAATCTTGGTTGGTGGGGGCCATCTCTAAGAGGTAAGGCTGACTGATTTTAAGCCCGGAAACCCCCCAAGTGTCCCTCTAGGGCGGGATGGCCCACGGGCGCCCACGCTGTGGCTGGTTTCTCGCCCCCACCCACCTCCAGCACAAGTCTCTGGCCTGGTCACAGAAGGAAGGAAGCTGATGTTTATTGAGGGTCTGCTCTGGGCTGCACGCTGTGCATGGGTGACCTCGCCGATTTCTCCCCCGAGGTAGGTCACGCCATCCCCATTGTCCAGACAGGAAATCCCAGCCCAGAGTGGGGAAGCGACTTGCCCACAGGGGCACAGCCAGGAGGTGTCACAGTCAAAATTCAGACCTAGGTCCGTGGGCCCCCAAATCTTTCCACACCCAGGGTCACCACGGGCTCACTTCGTCCCTTTCTCCTGCCCCTGAAAGGTGATAAGGAACAGTATGGGCTTCTTGCAGCTCCTGGAGCCACAGGACCTGGAGGGCTGGGCTTGGTGTCTGTCACGGGCAGTGCCCTGGGCCCAGCAGGCCCTGTGGGCAGCACGTGACCTGGGGTCATCCCATGTGCCCGGAAGGGAGGGAGGGTGTCGTTGTGTGAACACAGGGGTGCGTGCCGCTCACATCTGTGTACATGGGAGTTCACACAGGCACAGACCCACATGTGGCCTTGGGCACGTGGCATAACCACGGGCATGCTCCATGTCCATAGGCAGTGCGCTGCTCACACACGCAGACATGCCAGCGTGTGCCTGAGCCCCACATGCACACTGTCAACACGGGGCTCAGGGGCCCCATCCGGAGACCAAAGCCTGCAGGTCCCTGCACAGCACAGCCCAGGGGCACGACCGGCTCGGGACAGCCAGTCAGCCTCACTAGCTGGCCTGGGGTCCGGGTCCTTCAGGAGAGGGGGCCGTGACCACCCACTGGCGGAGGTAGCTGCGGGGGGGCCCCTCATCCCTGGGGCTGGTGAAGTCACAGTCCACAGGGCTGCCGCAGTCTGAGCCCGCGAAGCCGCTGTCGAACGTGTCCATGTCCAGGCCGGCCGGGGGCGAGCCCGCCTCGCTGTCGGACACCTCTCGCCGCCCGCCACCCCAGGGCGACCCTGGGACCCAACCTGCCTCATCTTCAAGGGGCAGCTTTAGCCTGTCAAGGAGGCTGCCCCCCAGCCCGGCAGGACCACCGGCCGAGACACAGCCGCAGGACAGGACTGTGGCCCCCGTGCTCAAGAGCGGGTCCTCGGTGCCTGCGCCAGGCTCCAGGCTGGTGTCCAGGTTCAGGGCTGGGTAGCCATCGTCCCCACAGGTGCAGGGCCAGGCGCACGTCCCCTCTGTGTCCACCACGGTCACCGTGTCGATGGATACCAGGCCGTATGGTCGGTCCCTCTCCTGGCTGTAAGTTGAACTGCCCAAGCTGCTGGCCATGGAGGGGGCCGGGCCCCAGGAGCCTGGCTCCTGCACTCCGTCGGCTTCTACCAGGTCTGCCAGCTCCGGCAGCGACGTGGGCTCCCGCCCCTTGGGCACACTCTGTGGTGGGCAGCAGCTGTACACCTCCAGGGACGAGGGTGTCCCCGCAGCCCAGAGTCCCAGCTCCAGGCTGGAGGGGGTGATGGGCGTGCCCACCCATTTCTGTGAGAGTGAAAAGGGAGAGAGTCACAGATTAGACACAGGGCTGGGCGGGGTATAAACAGACACAGAGATAGAGGCACAAGACAAAGAGACTGCAAGCGAGAAAGACACCAGAAGATAAAGAGAGATGGGGGACCAGCGACGGTCCCCACCACTGTCCCTGCCTCTCTGGGCCTCAGTTTCCCCACCTGTAGCAAGGAGCCACTGCCCTCAGTAGCCTGCCAGCTCAGATAGTCGGTGGCTCCATGGCCTGGGGTCTGTGTGGGTGCAGGGAAGAAGACTGCTGAGTTGTGGGGACATTGGGGGCGGGGGGGGGGGGGGGCGGGGGGTGGGGGGGGCGAGGGGGGGGGGGGGGGGGGGTGCCTGAGGTCTGAGTGACCAATCCCCACCTGGTCCCCTGTTTTATGTCCTCCAGGATGTTTCTTGAAACCCAGCATTCTCCTGTTCGTGTGACACTAGAGGAGACACTCGGCCAGGGCAAAAGGCCCAATTCTGATCACACCTGGATCCCAGGAAACCCCACAGTGCCTGGCACGCAGGAGGTGCCCTGTCAGTGTTGATTAGCGAAATGAATAGGAAGCCACCTGGAAAAACCTCTGCGTGCCTGGGACACGGGCTGATGACAGACTGACGCAGCGGCCCCCAAGCCTTGAGGATCTCGTGCGCTCAGCTGCCAGGGGTCCTGCAGGTCTCCATCCAACGGGCAGAGAAACTCCCTGAGGACAAGACTCTCCTGGTTTTGAGCCTATCTTCCTTGGCACGCTCGTCTCAGAACCCTGACGTGGCCACCACCACAGATTTGAAGTCACATCTCAGCCGTGTGGCCTTAAGCCGGTTACCTACCCTCTCTATGCCTCAGTTTCCTTATCTGTAAAATAGGCCTGCTAATAGTACCCACTCCACGGGGTACTTAAACTAAATGAGTTAATATCTGGGAAGCTCCTGGCAGAGTGTCTGGTATACAGCAAATGCCACGTGAGCATTGGTAAAATGAACCAAAATAGACATGGTATTTGAGCTTCAGGGAAGGTGCAGAGGAAAAAGGAAAGGGTCCTTCCCATGTGCCCTGGAGTCCAGGCTCCTCCTCTGCCCCACTAAAGCCACTTCCCTGCTCTGAGCCTCGTCTCCTCATGGGTACCCTGGGGCAATGAGCGCCCAGCCCGCAGGGGCCGCTGGGAGGACGAAAGGGGCAGAGGGGCAGAGGGCGCTCAGCTCGGCGCCAGGCAGGCAGCAGGAGCTCCATCAGCGCTCTAGTCCACGTTTCCTGACTTCCAGGCTCTGCTGGAGCAGGTGGGCTGGCCTTCCTGGCCGTCGCCACACCCTCTCTGCGGCGGCCCCTCCTGCCGCTGGGTGGGTGTCGGGCACAGAGAACCCCGTGGTGACAGCAGGCGGTGGCCCTGGCTGGACGCGGCAGGGAGTCGGCGTATTTTGCAGATGGGGCCGCGCCCTTCCCAGAACGCACTCCGTCTCTGCCCCCATCTCAGGGCTTCTAAGGAGGCCAGTCTGGCTCAAGGGGCCGCCTGGCTCTCCCCTCCCTGAGTCCAGCTTCTCGGGTTGAGAAGTGCTGCGTGATCTTGTCTGATTCTCATGCCATCCTGCCCCATGGGAATTATTTCCTGGGCAGAGACTGAGGGCTGGTCCCGGCCTGGCTGGGACCTGGGGGTTCTGGGCTGCAGGGAGGGGCTGGGGCCCTGATGTGAGGGTGGAGCGAGGTTCCCGGAGAGGCTAAGAGGCTCGGAGGGGCTCGTCACCGGGTGGGGGCACTCACCTTGAAGTCTCCGCTGTGGCCCACGTACAGGGGCTGGAAGAACCGCTCTGGGCTGGGCACCTGTACCCAGACCTTCTTCCACAGCCTGCGAGGGCAGAAAGGAGGTGAGCCGCCACACCTCCCAGAGGGCAACCTGCTCTCCCCTGGGAGGCTCCCCAACTTTGTCCTGCAGAAGACTCAGCACCTCCCAAGATCCAGGCGATACCTCCCTTCCACCCCACTCCCCACTCTGGGCCTCAGTTTCCACGTCTGTAAGATGGGAGCCGCCAGGCTCTCCCGCAGGTTCCTGAAGGGTCATGGGGTCTAAGGGCTTGGCAGCCTGTTCTGTGCTGGGCAAATGCTGCCCCTTCTGAGCCTCGACTTCCTCCTCTACAACCGGGGATGGGCAGAGAGCCAGCCCCAAAGGGCTGTGGGCAGGTCAGTGTGAGAACCGGCGCCCGGCGCCAGGGCACTCCACGTATCCTTGTGTCAGCACCGTCCTCTCCCCTCACGCTTCTCTGCCTCCGTCCTTGTCTGTCTCTGGATGAAGAACAAGATGGCCCGGGGATGCAGAGCCCCTGCCCAGCGTCTGCCACCTAGGGGGCTCAGCACATGGCAGCTGCCATTCCAGCCTCAGCCAGCGGCACTCACAAAGGCCAGCGGAGGCCACATTGTGTTTTCAATCAGCAGCACCCTTTCTCTCAGTGGCAATGTTCAGAAGAACAGCATATAGACAGATAGAGGCAAAACCTCCGGCTGAATAAGAGGGGATGGGGAGGTATCCCACCAACCCCGCACCCCCACCTGGTGGCCCCTCGTGCCCCTCGGGACTCAAAGCTTAAAGCTCTCTGGACTCCATCACAGCCGGTCATTGTTAAGAGCACAGGCTTCAAAGTCCACCTCCTTCATCTCACAGCTGAGTGACTTTGGGTGAGTTCCTTGATGGCTCTGTGCCTCAGTTTCCCCATTTGTTAAATGGAGGTAATGGCTGTGCATCAAGCTCCTAGGGCTGCTGTGAGGGTGAAGTGAGAGCTCTGCATGGTGCCCAGCAGGCAGTAAGCGGGAGCTGTTATCATCACTGTCACCGTCACTGTCACTGTCATGATGACGGCTGTGTCCCCCAGCCCTGGGCGGGTCACACAGGGGCTGTGGCTCAGGCGGACCCCCTCCCTGCCTCCCTGAATCCCTGTCCTCACCTCCAAGGCAGGTGGATCTTCAGGCCTAAGAAGACAAGGATGGGGGGCACGAGGACCAGGAGGAGGTACAGCAGGTCAGAGTGCCAGCCTCCCTTGCTCCCTGGGAAGGAAGCAAACACCAGGTCACGCGGAACCGGCCTCCACGAGGAGCCACAGGGAGCGAGGGCGGCGGGCGTGGGCCTGGGGGTGCCCGGGAGGGAGAAGGCTGCAGGCGCCTTGAAGTGAGATGGACCTGGGTTCAAATCCTGCTCCCACCCCGCCCCAGGAAAGTGACTTCATCTCTCTGAGCCTCCATTTTTTCACCTGCAGAATGGGGTAATGATTCCCACTTGACAGAGTTATTAGGAGGATCGGATGCTTTGCCAGGAGAAGAAGCTGGCACCCAATGCAGGGCCTGGCCAGCAGGGGCTCCAGAAATGGCATGGGCTGGCTACAACTGCGGACGCAGACTGAGCAGAAACCTTCCAGCCCTACCAGAAATCTCAGGGCTCAGGGCCGCTGGACCAGGACAAGACTTGGTACAAGCAGTGGGGAGTCCACGCAGGTTCACCCCTACCTTCTGGCTGGGTCTGAAAGATGACTGGCTCACTCCACTCGCTCCACGTCCCCTCAAAGGAGGAGCCAGGCTGGGGCCCTGCCCGCACCTGCAGCTCGTAGCTCGAGTCTCCGCGGAACTCCAAGGGAACGAGGGAGATGCTTCTCGAGTCCACCGAGATCAGCCTTTTCTGTGGCCTCTGCCAGCACAGGGGACAATGCGTAGCGTCAGGATCAACCAGGCCAGCTTCTGCCTCCAGTAGAACCCCCCCCTTCACCAGCCCCTAGGAACGGGACTGAGTTTCTCCTGCAGTCTCTGCTCCCTCCACCAGAATCCGGCCCAGGCCTGAGTCCTGGCCAGCCCAGAGTGGGCAGCACAGAGCCACGGGCACTGCCTCGGCCTCGCCTGCAATGCAGGGCCTTGTTCTGTTTCTCTCTCATCCCAAATCACACACTCACAGTCCTGGCAGGGGCCCCCTGCTGGGCCTGGGAGGGTCCCAGGAGCAGCAATGGACTCTCCACAGGATCTTTAACTGGCGGCATTCCAGACAGTGGACACGTCTGCAATTCTCCACCAGGGGGCATTCTCAATAGAGGGGCATTTCTGGAAGCCTTCAACCACAGGCCATAGCAACAGATGCCTCTGAAGTCTTCCACTGGGGCAGTCTACACAACGGCACTTAGGAAAATCTTCATCTGTGACCATTCTAAAGGATGGATACTTCTAGAACAGTTGAGACTGTTCTAAATAGTCGGCCATTCTGGAACTCTCCAACACTCTAAACAAAGGACACCTCCAGAAGCCTTCATGTTTGAAACAATGGTCCCTTTAACACCAGGCTTCCTTAGCTATGGACAATTCTGGAACTCTTCAACTATGGCCATTCTAAACAAAGTGGGAAGGTTCCAGATTGCTTGTTTCTGAAACTTTGTCTACTGTGACTGTACTAGACTCAAGGTGGCACCTTGGGGAGGCGCCAATCCCTTCCTCGCTGGCATGCTGACGGGAGGAAACAGGGACAGGAAGGAAAGCATGCTAAGGGATCTCCCACCCATGGAGAAAGGAGGAGTGGGCAGCACCCAGTGAGCTGGCCTGGGAGCGCTTCCGTCTTGGAGCGTCCTTGGTTTGCACTCTGGGCTGTGAATGACAAACTGACCTCTCTCAGAGCTCTCCCGCTCCCGGATGCTGGCCACTGTCCACCCCCCTGCTGCCCACGCGCCTCACCAGAGCCCAGGGATCTCCTCGCATCTTGTACTGCAGCTCGTACTGAAGCTTGCCCTGCAGCCCGTAGGAATCGTAACTGGAGCTCCAGGAGATGTTGTAATGTCCCGAGAAGGTCACGGTCACGTTGAAAGGGGGAGATGGCTTGACTTAAAAGAAAAAGCCAGAAAGACGAAACGAGGTGAGATTCGGCAGCAGCTGAGAAGGAGGTGGTGACGGGAAGACATTCCCCGTTGCCTGACCGGCCGTGGCCGAGCCCAGGACTAGCAACCCCAGTGACTTTGGGCAAAGCAGCCCGTGTCTCTGTGCCTCAGTTTACTCATCTGAGAAATGAGAGATCTGGACTAGACTGGGGCTGGGCCTCAGGGGCCGGCAGGTGATAGAAGGGGGTGCAGCCGGCCCGGGGGCTGAGGAAACAAGAGCCCTCCCAGTCTGAAGGGGACGCCGTGAGTCAGGCCGGGTGGGAACGCAGAGCAGGGCGGCCAGGGAAAACCCCACAACCTGGAAATCCAGATTATTGCGGGAAATCGCTCAAACATTAAAGTTAGCCACTAATCCAGGCACTTTCTAAGCAACCTGTGGCCAGACCCTCTTGCTTTCTGCTTCTGTTCTAAGTGATGGCATCACGTTCTTTTAACTCCAGCTTCTCAGAGAAGTCAAAAGACTCTAATTAGTGTTAAGGCTGACGAATTATCATTCATTAATGTGAAAGGTACCACTACTGAGTGCCCACGGGGCTGCCCTGCACTGAGCAGTTTGACCCTGCGGTGGCCTGCGAGTTTCGTGTGACTGTTCTCCCATCACAGACATCTTCTGGAAAGAGCAAGAGCCAGATCTGGGCCACGCCACCACGCCCTCGGGGTGCCCCCCAGGCTAAGGTCAAAACTGCTTGTTCTGCTCCATCCCACATGTGTTTATGAACTTGAGCGGGACACAACACGTAATGTGCTTTCATTCCCTCTCCTGTAGGGTGAAAATTCCCAAGGACCAAACTGAGTAGCAGAAGGAGGTAACGTCAGGGAACCAAGCGACAGCACTGGGTTAGCACAGCAGAAGAGGGAGCCCCCCCCCCCCCCCCCCGCCGCCACCTCGCTGCCACCTTCTCCCAGCTCTGCGCGCCTCCATCGAACAAACGTTCTGTTCTCCACTTCTCCCTCTGTGATCCTCTCTACCACCCGCCCCCTCTCCGGATGTTTTGTTCTCCCAGGTCAATGACGTGCCTGCAGCTCCTAGGACAGAGCTGGCACACAGTAGGCCCTCAGGAAATATTTGTTAAATCAACAAATGAACTTTTCAGGGGTTCCAAAAAGGAACTCTGCAGCTGCTCCTGAGCCTGCACCGCAGCCTGAGGGGGGAGAAGGTGCCCGTTGGCGGAGGCCGAGGTGAGTGCCTTATTGCTGTTGCTGTTTCAGAGATGGTCCTTTTGTTCTGGATAGTTCCTAAGCCCACTCCTCTCTTCCCCAGGCCAGTGAGGCTGGGTTCTCCGCTCCCCAGTGAGGCCTGCGCTGGTGGTGAGGACCAGCTGAGGAGGAGCTCAGGAGATGTTTGTGGAGCCCGGGTCAAGGATGGGGGCTGCTCAGCCCAGGGAGGCCCAGGGCCAGGAGGAGGAAGGGCCCAGTTTGGGCTGGGGCAGGACAGAATACGGCTCCCTGCCACATCTGGCCTCAGACCCTGGCCGGGAGGGCGAGTGGGAGGGGGCCAGAGAGAAATGTGGCTCGGAGCCCCAGGGCGGAGAGGCAAGGAGCACCCCTCTGCCCAGCGCTCTCCTCTGTAGGGTGGGGCCGGGCGCTGCCTGCCTGGTGGACTCGCCACGCTGGGATCCAAAGGGCTGTGAGCCTGCGTGCATGTGTGTGCATGCGTGTGCATGCGTGTGCGAGCACGTGTGGGTGTGTGAGAGAATGTGGGTGTCTGTGTCCGTGCTGTCTAGGCCTGGGGGTGGTAGGACCTGTGCATCTGAAGATGTATTTATGAGCGTGTGTGAGAGAGAGTCTGAGTGTGTCTAGGAGTGTGTGTGAAGCTTCGCTCACACCCTCTGTGGTGCAATACGCACTCAGCAAAGTCGTACAAACCTGCACGCCCAGAATGTGAATGACAGACTCATATCTCCTTACCCCACGGCTGGGAATCAGGGACAGAAACGCCCAAGCCTCCAGGGCTGGGCCTTCCCAGGGGCAGGACCCTCTTTGCAGTCTGTGTTTGCATGC
Organism: Equus quagga; assembly: GCF_021613505.1. Lineage (NCBI taxonomy): Eukaryota > Metazoa > Chordata > Mammalia > Perissodactyla > Equidae > Equus > Equus quagga. The sequence goes on along the minus strand of NC_060273.1, from coordinate 20,971,252 downwards.
CTCTGGGCACATGACTCTCACCCCCTCCCTGGACACCCCACTGTGGGTACACACACACACACACACTTAAAGCTGCCTCCTGGGCCCCTCCCTGCCCTGCCCTGGTTCTGGACCACAGAGACAACTGCTTCCACCAGCCAGGCCCCTCCTGCCCCTTGGACTCCCCCAACCTCTAGAGAGAAATTCCAGGCCTCACTGGAGCTCAGGAAAGGCAGCAAACTCAGGGCGGTTTTCCTCTTGTGACTCTCATTGTCCCCACTTGCCTCATAATGGGAACAGAATCCTAGAGGGTCAGGGTTAAAAGGGCCCTCACTCTACAAATAGGGAACCAGTCAAGGTCACAGACAGGCAGAGGCTGAGCCAGCAGGGCGGCCCGAGGTCCTGGGCCCCAGGCCAGCTCCTCCTCATCCCCCTGCTGCCTCTCTGGTTAAGGCCACACCTAGTTACCAACCGCCACCTTCCCAGGCAGCGGTGCCTCTAAAGAGCGGAACTCTAGGAGCCATGAGGGCGGGGACAGGGCAGCGCTGCTGGGGGTCAGGCGGCCCAGGGGCAGGAGGCCCAGCCCCCACCTGGGTTCTCCTCAGCTCTGGGGGCCCAGGGGTACTCACTGCTTTTCGCTAGGACAAAGCTGCCGCACTCCTGGGAGTGGTTGCCAGACTGGTCTGTCATGTTGACAGTGAAGATGTCGTCGGCCATGAAGGGGAACACGTCCATGTGACACGTGTACTCTGTGTGCGTGGCATTGTGGGCGGAGCGGCCGAGGCTGCAGGAGGTGACCTCATCCTCCAGTTCTCCGTACGGGTCTTGCCTTCAAGGACAGAACAGCGGGTCATGGCTGCAGGCCGGCAGGACTCGGTGCACAGGGGCAGGGCAGAAGCCCACAGTCTTGGGGCTGGAAGGGATTTCAGGCGGGGTGGGGGTCATCTGGCCAATCCTTTCTCAGGGAAGGTACCCCGCCCCCCAGAGCATCCCTGATGGACTGTGTCCAGGCTCGGCTTGCACACCTCCACGGGACCAGGAACTCACTATCTCATTTAGGGCAGCAACTGTCAACTTTGGAAATTTGGGCCATTGCTTGAACCGAGCCTAAGTCTGCCCCTGTCAGTTTCATCAACTGGATCCCTGCAAGAGGAAGGCTGCGAAGCATTTCAGGTCTCCTTCTGACCCTCCTTCCACCCAACACCCGCTCAATACCCAAGAAGTGCCTGTGTTGAGGGCCAAGACAAGAGCCAAATGAACCTCATTTTCTGCTCTAGGTGAACTTCCAGCGAGGCTTTTGGCGTGGAGCTGGGGGAAATGCTCTGGCTTTGTAACTCCCACTGGGCAGAAATGATGGGTTTTGAAGTATGTATTGGAGTTCGCCAGATATTTATTTCCCTACCTACATCCTCAGGCTCTGAACACGACCACCCTCCAGGGCCAATTGGATGTGTGGGCTCAGTTCTTTGCTAAAGATTTGCTGGAAGAGAAACGTATGCTGGGACCACTGTAATGGCTATCTGGTGGGGTCCCTGCCTTGCCCGTCCACCTTGCAATCTATCCCTCTTGCACAGCAGCCAGGGGGACCCTTAAAAACTCCCTGCCACCTTCCAGTGGCGTCACACCATACCATCTGGCCCCTGCCCGCCTCTTGCCTCCCTTGCTTGTTATTCTCCCCCATGCTGACTCATTCTGCTGGCCACACGGACCTCCTCGCTATTCCTCAAGCTCACCACCTCTTCCCCCTCAGGGCCTTTGCACATGCACTGCCCTCGCCTAGAACACCCTTTCTCCAGCTCACTGGTGCCGCCTTCTTATGCAGAGAGGTCTGCCCTGGCCATCCTGGCTAAGATAGACCCTCACCCGTGTCACTCGCTCTCTGCCCCGCCTCCAGGATGCACTGCTTTGTAGCACTCATGGGTCTCAGAAAGCATCCTGTCGGTTGTTTATATATTTATCGTCTGTCTCCCAGCCACTCCCACTGCCGTACGTCAGCTCCAGGACATCTGGGACCTTGTCAGTCTTAGGCTCTGCTGAGCCCCCAGTGATTACAAGTGTCTGGCAGGAGCTTAATAAATGTGTTCTGAATGAATGAATGAATGAATTGATGACGACAGAATGAAAGCCAGTTTCTCTGTATCCTGAGCAGCGTATTGACCAAGAGTCTCTCCTTGACCAAACTCCACCCAGGCTCCTCTGACTCTCTTCTCACCCCGGCCCCGGCTTTGGGCTTCCGTGCTGGCTCTGCCTTGTCTAATTTTAGCAGGACTCCTGCTGAGTCAGTTTAGCCAGAATCCCCATCCTCGACCTCTGATCGGGCTCCTCATGCCCCACCGTCACCCAGCTGATGTCTGATCACCTGGCAGCCTTCAGCAAGAATCTCGTTAGGTCGGCTTAGCTAGAGCCCTCACCCACCCTTGACGTTGCCTCTTAGTAATTTCCTGTCCACTGACCCCCCCACCCTGTTCCTTGGCTACAAATTTCCTTATTATATTCAGAGCCCAATCTCTCCCCTCACTGCAGAACCCCACGCAGCGGCCCCAACACCTATTGTGATGGCCCTCAGTAAAGTCTGCCTCAGCATTCTTTAACAAGTGTCATGAATAATATTTTCTTTAACAATAGGGACTAACAGGGACCCATGGATTTGGAGCCAGGCTGCCTGTGTTTGAATCCCAGGTCTGCAATTCACTGGCTATGTGACCTTGGGCAAGTTGCATAACCTCTCTGAACTGCAGTGACTTCTTTTGTAAAATGACAGTAGTAATTGTGAGGATTGGAAGGGACATAGCAGGCTGCCGGCATGTACTAAGTACTCAGAAAAATCACTTGGGATTCTGGCTGTCTCGGGTCTCAAAACCAGTCAGGCCGGTGTGGGCGAGAGAGTACGGCCTTTGGAGCTGGACAGAGCTGCCCTGTGGCCTCTCAACGGCGTGCTCTGGACAAGTCCTGTGAGCCCCACCTGGTCGTCTGTAAGAGGGCACGGTCGTTCCCCGCTCACGGTCTTTCTCCAGGTGAAGCCAAATGCTGTTGGTGAAATCGTTGAGCCCCCGTGAAGTGGCAGCTATGATTTTTATTGCTAAACTACCTGCCTGGCACACAGTAGGTCCAACATGGTCTGTGGTCTCCTATGGTCCTGTCCCACCCCTCCAGGGGCTACGCTGAGCAGCAGCCCAGGGCTGGTGAGGCCCCGCCACTCACCAGGCGAGGACGAGCGTGCCAGGGTGGAGGGTCCATGTCTCCAGGATACAGGTGACCGTCTGGAGGTAATCCGTGTAGCAGACAAGGTCTGAGCAGCCCCAGGCTGGAGGGTCAGGGAGACAGAGGTTTCGGTGTGGGGCTGGCTGGGGGCTACAGGGCTCCCCACTCCCTCACCCTCTCAAGGGCTGGAAGATGAGTAGAAGCAGAGGTCCCAGGGCCAGGATGAACATGGGGACCCAGGGACCACCAAGATGTGCGCCTGGGGCAAAGGGGTGCTTGCCAGCTGAGAATTCCTTGTTTGAGCCCCCAGTTTCCCGGGTGGCTATGGGGACAAGACACTCGTAATGTGAAGCGTAAGAGGCGAAGCGACTCCTCCGCAGCACCCCCCTCCCCTGCCATGTCCAGCCTCCTGGACAGCGTCCCTGCAGCCCGCGCGTCTCAGGAGCTGCGTCCTGAGCTCCCCACAGGCGGGGGCACGGCTTCGTACATGCGGGAGGGCAGCCGGAGACCCCTGGGGGCCGCGGCCGCAGCTCCTCCGAGCCGGGAGCCGCCGGAGCCCCCCAGGCGGAACCCCCAAGGCGGCTAGGGCCGCGCAGCTGGACGGGAGACGTGGGCGCCTGAAGCTGCCCCGCCCCAGCACCGATTGTGTCACTCTTGTTCTAAAAATATAACGGTCGGTCACAATCTAAATTTCAAGCGTCTGAGAAAGTAAAGCTTTAGTTTAGTTTTGTAAGATCAAGTGCGAACTCTGCTATTTCCCCCCACCATTTACCAGAAATTTGTTCCTCTTTTTAAGTGGAGTCATTGTTAGTGGCTTTTCCTTATGTTTCCTTGACTAATGAAGATGCAGGGGCAGTGTGCTCCCTGCCTGAGCCTCACGCTAGGTCCGAGGCGGGATTCGGTGCCAAGATCACTGTCATCGGAAACACCCTCCAGTCCAGTCTCGCTGCGCGTGTAGGATGCGAACCCCGAGGCACCCACACGGACCCCATCTCTCGTCTCTCTCTCGGCCCGGGCTGCTGCACACTCGCCCGGGAAGGGCAGAATGTCAGCTGTGCTCCTTCTTCACATCCGCAGACGTGGCAGACATTGCTAATCGATCATCACTCTCTCTCCATTGGGTGTGACCCCAGAATCCTTCTCAACACAGTTCTCCCGGCAGCCACTACGGAGGGATCTGAGTTGTGGAAGCGAGTCCTGCGCTAGGAGGAGGCTTCCGTCAGGGAGGAACACGGGGCCTGTCAGCGGGCACACAGGGGCTAGTTCAGACACTTTGTGGAGGAAAGAGGACTGGTTTGGGCAGGACCTAAACCCAGGCTGCAGGAGCCGCCGTGTGGCTGTGTGTTTTCAGAGTTCATATCCTGGTTGTTCTCTCCAGCGTTCCAGAAGTCAGAGAGGAGCTGCCATTCATAGCTAGGCTCAAGGCCACCAAGGACAGTACTTGTCCCAAACTTGGAATGAAACATTGGGGAGGAGACAGCAGCCCCTGAACCAGCATGGAGGTAGCACTGGGGACAAGAGGCAGTAAAAACCCAGTCACCTGGTCAGTACCAGATCCCTGGGCAGAGAGCCCCAGGGCTGTCCCTCGCCCAGGGCTGTCAGAGCATGCAGGAGGCGGAGAGAGGCATGAAGAGTGGCCACGACCCACGGATGCTCCCAGGCCGTGGTGGGTGATCCGAGGGCCGTTAGAGCCAGGACGGGCTGCTGTCACTCAGAAAGGGAGAATGAGGAGCCGACATCTGTTTCCTGAGGAGCTGTTTGAGGCTCCAGGTCTTTTGGTAAAAGCCAGAGAGAAATGCCGATGAGGCAGCAGTGTGGCACCTGAGGCCTCCGCCCCAGTCCGGCCTGCGCTCCAGCCTGTGCTGTGGGAAGGTTTCCAGGGTCTCTCGACCCTGGCTGCACCCCACGTTTAACTCCTGGCCTTTCCCAGCTCGCTCTCTAACGTCTCCCTCCGACCACAGCATCTTCTGGGCCTCCAGGGCCCTCCTTCCAAGGCTTTGGCTGCTTTGTCTCCCCCTTCTCTCTCCCCCTGCTGGGGAACATCAGTGCCTGCTGAGCACCCAGTGATTGTTGAAAAATGTCTAGGAGAGTCATTACAGGAGGAGAAACTGAGGTTAGACCACAGGCGGGACTTCCGCACTCTGAGGGTTGGGCACCAGCCAAGGCTGGAACAGAAGGATGAAGCCTCTCGTCCCCCTGGTGAAATGTGAAGACCCAAGCTGGTGGGCTGGGCCGCTTGGGACTCACGAGCCACTCTGGCTCGTGGAGCTCTCTGGTTGGAGGGGTTCTGGTTAATGGAGAGCTGGCCGCTTGACCTGTGTAGGCTTCCAGTGGACAGATGCCGTAGACGCCGACCCTGTGGCCTCTAGCTGTGCTCTGGAGCCGCAGGCCAGCCCAGCCCCTCCCCACCTGCAGACCATGAGGCAGCTACTCACCACCCTGGAGCATCAGCAGGAGCCAAGGGATAGCCCAGCCACGCAGCATGCTGCCTCCCGGGAACCTGGAAGAGATGCACAGCGAGAAGGTGGGCCCGGGCCTGGGGACCAGGGGACCCTCAACAGCATCCCTCTGGTCCCCAGCCCTTCTTTGGAAGACTTGCCTTAGGTTCTTGGATTTGTCTCAGAAAAACAGGAATTCAAGGAGGCTGGATGCTACCAAGGATTCCTGCCCTTTAGACATGGCTGATTCGCCCCTTGGGGCCCACCCACTTCTCCTACCTTCCTCCAGTGACCCTTAACAGTCACAAATCAGAGGCGAATCTAAAGAGGGAGGAGCTCAATGCCCCTCAGCCCTGCGAGGCCTGTTGACGCAGGATGGTGCGTGGAGTTAAATGGGGGCATTTATCCATCCAAAAAAGAAAAGAGGGAGGAGGAGGAGGGCACGAGGGGAAACTGGTTTGGAAAGTGGCATCTGATGAGGAGCAACCTTGAGTCCTCCTTCCCAAGAAACACCCAGGTTGACGTTAGCCCAGTAGACTGGCTTCCTACTGAATAACAAATTCAAGATCAGCCCACAAAGGAGACGCCTACTGGAAACTAAGATAAGGTTAGCCCAATAATGAGGCTTCTTGCACAATCCAGAGCCCAGGTTAGCTCACTAGAGAGCACACTGGGGACCAGGGCCCGACCAAACGAAGGCATCCTGGACTCACTGATTCTGGGTGAGATGGAGAAGAGACCTCTTTGGAGAACAGAAAGAGCCTATCTGGGGAGAGCGACCTTTGGTGCCTCTAGCAGAGGAGCAACGCACAAGGGGGCAACGCCAGGCTCTAGCTGGTTCTATGCCCGTTGCACCCCCAGCTCTGTGTCTGCTTGGGGAGGTGCCGGTCACAGGCCCGTGCATCCACCTGCCCGGCTCAGGGCATGGACAGGGTGGAGCTGGAACTAGGGCCGAGAGGGATGACCCATCCAGGGACCAAGTCACAGCCATGGCTTCCTCCGGATGCCATCTCTGGGCCCACGTGGGAAGAGCCCCCACCTGGATTCCCCCCGATCCTACTCTGGCCCCATTGAGAGCTCCCTAACAAGTCACCAAGCGGGCAGTGGTGAAGGGCACAGAGAGGTCCAGATTACCAGCTGTGTGGCTCCGGGCCTGTCACTTCCCCTCTCTGAGCCTTGAAAAGTAGAGACAGTAAAGCCTACGTCCAGGATTCTTGTGAGAATTCAAGGAAGCACTTTGCAGAAAACCCTGGGCATGACCCCTGACACGTACACACTCAAGAAACAGCTGTGATTGACATGCATTTAGAGCATCAGAAGTGAGGGGTCCCCAGAATGCTCTAGACAAGGAGTCCACAATTTCTCACCCTCTAAATGTTGGCCATGTTTGTAGATCATGCATACTGTTATTTATTTAATACGTTTTCTAGAAATGAATTCACTTAAAATTTAACTCCAACCCCTTCCTAAGCAATAATATCCATTATTGTGTGTTTTTCCCCCAACACACTTTAAAATGAATAACAGCACTATTAAAATAAAATAATGGGGCAAATACCATTTAAATCTGCTGTAAGGAACACTGATCTCACCCGGCCCCAAGGCTGCAGGAGCCTTCTGTTATCACACTTTGAGGCTTCCGCCTCAGTCCCAGGTGGTGGAGTCCGTCTCCACCCCTCACTAGTGTGTCCACCCTGTGACCCCAGCCCCAGCACAAGGCCTGGCATAGCACTGTCCATGTCCCTCCCCAGCGGCTCCATCTCAACCACAGGATAAATAAGGCACCAAACCCTTTGCCCAGATCCAAGGCTCTTCATCCCTCCAAATTCCTCAGCTCTGCACAAACCACATGCAGGCCCCAGGGGCTGGAGAGGATGCATCTGCTTCTGTCTGCTTGGCATCTCTTCACCTTATATGAAGAGCTTCCCAGACTGGAGCTGCCTCTCTGTGGTCTGAGTGGAGCTGACTTGAACCCCTGCTCCACAGGGTGGACACCAGACCCAGGCCTGTTTGGTAAAGCACCCCACCTGCCTAGACCCAGTGAATGGGTCAGAGTTGGACGCCAATTCAGGCAAGCCCAATGAGAGCAGCCAGGGAAGTTTTTCTAGAACTCTAGTAAAGAGATAATTTTGGGGGTGCCTGCTGGAGGCTAGTAGCCATCTTTGTCACCTCTTAGAGAGACCCTGCCTGAAAATGATGCTAATACTGAGAAATGCAGACCCAGAGTTCCCAGGGCATCATTTGAGGACCTGGATCCAGCCATATCTGATGTCCATACCTGGACTTTTCATTTACATAAGCCAAAAAACATCTATTTCGCTCAAGCATATTGAACTATGTTTCTGTTGCTTGCCACCAAAGATATCTGATACAGTGAAATAGAGCAAAGTGGCCAGAATTTGAAGCCACAGCATCTTGGAGCAAATAATGGCTCTTCTCTGGACTTCTCTCTGACCTCAGTTATCATCTCTAAAATGGGGACAATAATGCCCACTATAGCTGGCAGTTAAGAAGAGTCAGTGGGCAAGCAGAGGTGACAGTGCTCTGTGAACTGTAAAATGCTATACGAAGATGCTGGGTTCTTGCCATTACTGGCCTGCTGCTCTGAATGACTCCCCATCCCCCCAGCACCCCAGGCCCTGTCATGCCTCTCGTGCCTTTGCATGAGGCAAATTCTCATGCTAAGTCTTCTCCTTGGACACCTCTCCCCCTCCCATCACTCTCAGCTCAGCCTTCATGGTCCACCTACACTATCCTTGCATCCATGAAGCCATGTTGGAATGTTCCAGAACTCCCACCACTAACTGCCTTCAAGGTTTTCACCAGTGCTGTTATCTACTTGCTATTTATTTTTAACTGACCTCCCAGTTTTTGCTCCAATAAACCTCTCAAAAGAAAATGTAATATCACAGTGATGGTATCACTACCATCAACAGGTAACTAGTATGAAATAGAGGGGAGGTGGGCGCCACAGTGGTTAAAATAGACTCGGGGCCACCTGTCCTGGTTCAAATCCTGGCACTGCCATTTACAGGCTGTGTGACCTCAGGAAGTTCACTTAACCTTTCTGGGCCTGAGTAATCTAAAGTGGAGATGATAATAACAGGATCTACCTCAGAGGGTCCCAGGGAAAATTAAATTTGTCAGTATTTGTAAAGCGTTTGGAAGAGTGCCTGGCATTTAGTAGATGTTTTATAAGTGTTTCTTAAACAAAACAATCCACTTACCATAAAACTAAATACAATGAAATGTGAAAACTCAATATAAGGAAAACAAAAGGCAGTAGATGACTTTTAGGGAGATAGAATGCCTTGACTCTCAGGAATTGGAGATCTGGTTTGCCTTTGTTTAAAAAGGAGGATCAAAGAGTGTCAGAGAGGCATTTGAGGCATCCGGCACCAAGCTAAGATTCTCACCCCTCCTGGTCAGAGGATTGAAAGAAGGTTGAAAAGGGTCTAACTCTCTCACTAGGGGGCCTGGGGACATTTCACATCATCTAAAATAAGCCACTTGGTTCTGGGGAGCATCGTCCTTGAACAACAAATTCTTCCAGTGCTCCTGCACACCGGCTGGGGAGCCCTCCCCGTCCCAGCGTCCTCGCTGCCCGGAATCCATCCCTTTATGGGTTTCCCCACTCTGGCTGACTCCCGAGGGCAACAGACACTTCCTCCCCAGATGGCCAGCAGACCAGCAGGTGTGCTTCCTGAACCAAGGACAGAGGTGCCCTAGGGCCTTCCTGCCGTGGGAGGCCCTGTAGCAGCACCTGCCTCTGCAGTCTCCTGCAGAGGAGACAAGAGCACCTGGTGTGGAGTCCATCAGGCCCCAGCTGTGTGTCCTTGAGTAAGTTCATGAGTCTCTGTTTTCTCATCTGTAAAATGGGGGTCACGACTCTTTGCTGCGGGTTTGCTGTAAGCACTAAGTCATCAGTGCTTGTGAAGCATCCCGCACAGTGCTGGATGGGCCAGAGCCCTGCAGGGGTGTGCATCCACCAGGCTCCAGCGCCGGGACATGACCTCTAGGGTTGTGGTAATTCAGTAAAAAGGTGGCCAGATTTCAGGAGATTCTGGGGAAGAGGAGAAGGTTGGGGGTAGGAAGTAAGACTGAAGTAGGTGCTGTGGAGACTATGACGTGCTTAACTTCGCAGTCAACAGGGAAAGGCAAATAAAAAGCACGATGACATACCATTTTAATTTTATCAGATTGGCAGAACGTAAGCGTCCGACAGCATCACATGTTGCCGAGGACGTGGTGTAATGGGGACCCTCACTCACAGCTAGTGGGGTGTAAATTAATACTGTTGGTCTGGAAAAGAGTTTGGCATGGTCTCATGAACCTGAGCAGATGCCTGCCCCGAGACCCAGTGATTTCACTACCATGCTTCACGAACAAGAAGCATAGGCAGAAATGTTTATAAGAGCATTGACTTTAATAGTGAAAAACTGGAAACAACCTAAATACCTGAATAGATAAATTGTGGTGTAATCACTCAATGTGAAAATGAATCATACCTTCACACAACAAAGAAAATGACTCTTACACACAAAATGTGGAGTGAAAAAAATGAGAGAAGAACATATGCATAACAGCACCATCTATGTCACACTGAACCGTGTAAAACAGCTCTCTCTCTCTATTGTTAGGTGAGGACACGTGTCCTGAAAGTGTAGAGAAATTCAAGGGGGTGATAAACATCAAGCTTTGGATAGTGTAGAAAAGGAGGAGATGTATGGGGGGGGCGTGGTTTCAGGGGCCTCAATAGTTTGGTAAAACTGAGTGAAGTTACCATAGGTGTTGATTATATTATTCTTTGTACCTTTTTGTATGTAGAGACTATTTCATAACATTTTAAATGTAAGTGAATGTTAGGTTGGTAAAATAAAATGCGGAGAGGGACTTCCACTTCTGGCTATGATGGAGGAGCTGGTATCAGACTAATCCTAGTACTGAGAACAACTACTCTGCAAGAAAACACCGTTAACAGGCATGAGAAAGCAACCAAGTTAGATGGTACTTAAGAGGCCAGGGTGCCAGAGAGAAGGAAAACGCATTGAAATTCTGCATGCAATTTCACCTTAAAGAATTTGTCAAGTCATTATGAATGAGTTGCATACCAAGAAAACTGGCAGAAAGCATCTGGTGATAGGCTAAAAACCTAAGAAGAGATTTTGGCAGTTTCACAATGCTGAGGGAAGAATTGGAGTTCAAGGCCTGGCAAGATAGATAGGCCCTGGTAAATACCCAGTTATTTGGGAAATGCCTTGGGAAAATGCTTATGCCTCATGCCCTGGGAATAAGGAAAAATCAGAAATAGTTCAGCCTTGACTGCATTAAAGTGATCTGACTATTTGCTGTATGTCTGCTAGATATTTATGCTAGAAAATTAAAATATATCTGGAAAAAGTTAGCTTTATCCAAAGCTTCTATATTTCTCATTCACAATGTCCAGCATTCAATTAAATTGACAAGGCAAACCAGAAAACAGTAGCAAATGACCAAAAATCAAGCAGAAAAAAGACAATAGAAACAGACACATAGGTGATTCAGAAAATGGTATTATCAGACATAATTTTAAATAACTGTGATTAATATGTTCAAGGATTCCACCAGAAATATGGAATATATTTAAAAGTAGAAATCCTAGAACTGAAAAATACAATAATTGAAATTTGTAAGACCTGAGTAGAAGGATTTAGCAACAGATTAGAAACAGCAGGAGAGGACTGGTGAACTGGAAGATTGGCCTGTGGAAGAAATACTCAGACTGAAGTGCACAGAGAAACAAATGTTTAAAAAATACAGAAAAGAGCAGAAGAGACATCTGAGACATCATGAAAAGGTCTAACATACATGTATTTGGAGTTCAGAAAGAGGAGAGAGAACAACTCAGAAGCAATAATAGAGATACTAGTTAAGACTTTTTCAAAACTATCAAAAGACAGTAAATCATAGATTCAAGAAGTTCTACAAACCCCCCAAAAGGACAAATACAAAGAAAATCACATCTAGGCACATCCTAGAAAAACTATTTTAAAAATTAAAGATGAAGATATACTTGAAAAACAACTTAGAATTTTATATCCAGCAAAAATATCCTTCAAAAAAGAAGGTAAACGCAATACTACAAAAGGGTCTACTGAAGACTCCACAGTTAACATCATACTTAATGATGAAAAACTGAAAGTTTCCCCTCTAAGATCATAAACAAGACAAGGATGTCCACTCTCATGACTTCTGTTAAACATTGTACTGGAGGTTCTAGCCAAGAAAATTAGTCAAGAAAAGGAAATAAAAGGCATCCAGATTGGAAAGGAAGAAATTAAGTGTTTCTGTTTGCAGATAATATGATCTTGATTATACAACATCCTAAGGAAACCACTCGAAAAACAAAATGAAAGAAAACAAATGAACAAGCAAACTAACTATTAGGACTAATAAGTGAGTAGAGCAAGATTGCAGGATACAAGATCCATATACAAAATCAACTGTATTCTTGTATACTAGGAATGGACAATCTGAAAATGAAATTAAGAAAGTATTTTCATTTACAATGACACCAAAAAAATAAAATAGGAAGTTTATTTTTGAATGAAATGCAAGACTTGTAAAGTGACTACTACAAAACCTTGTTGAAAGAAAGCTAGAAGATGTAAATAAATACACATATATCCCGTGTTCATGGATTGGGAGACAATATTATTAAAATGACTCCCAAAATGACCTATAGATTCAAAGTAATCCCTGTCAAAATCCCAGCTGACTCTTTGGCAGAAATTGACATGCTGATCCTAAAATTCATCTGGGAAAGTAAAGGACCAGAGAAGACAAAAAAATCTTGAAAAAGAAGAACACAGTTGGAGAACTTAGACTTCTCAACTTCAAAGCTTACTGAAAAGTCACATTAATCAATACAGTGTGGTACTGCGTTACACATAGACATACAGATCAATGGAATCAAACTGAGAGTCCGGGAAGAAGCTCATACGTTTATGTTCAATTGATGTCTGACAAGGAGGCCAACACAATTTAATTAGGGGAAAGAATAGTCTTTAAAACAGATGGTGTTGGAACAACAGGAGATCCACAAGCAATAGGATAAAATTGGACTCCTGTCTCACACCAGATACAAAGATTAATTTAAAATGGACCATAAGAGGTAAGAAGGCAGTTCTACCCAGCTGTAAGAGGTAAGGTGTAAATCTCTATGACCTTATATCAGACAATAGTTTCTTAGATATGACACCAAAAGCGCATGCAACCAAAGAAAAAATAGACATATTGGACTATTTCAAATTTTAAAAATTTTCTCCTTCAAAAGACACTACCAAGAAAGTGAAAAGGTAATATACAGAATGGGAAAAAAATACTTACAGATCATATACTTGTTAGGGGTCTAGTACTCAGAATATCGTAAAGAACCCTTACAACTCAAGATCTACAAAACAACCTAATTTTAAAATGTGCAGAAGATTTGAGTAGACCTTTCTCTAAAGAAGATATACTGATAACCAATAAACACGTGAAAAGAGGCTCATCCTCACTAGTCACTACCGAAATGCAAATAAAGATCACAATGTGGTACCACTTCACACCCACTAGATGGCTATTTTAAGAAAAGGCAAACAGTATGGGTGAGGGTGTGGAGAAGTTGGAACCCTTATACTGATATGTTGCTGATGGGAATGTAAAATGGTGCAGCTGCTGTGGAAAAGTTTTGTGGTTCCTCAAAAAGTTAATGTAGTGTTACGACATGACCAAGCAATTTGACTATGATTCTATTTTGTATGAAATGTCCAGACGAGGCAAATCCATAGAGACAAAATGTAAATCAGTGGTTCCAGGGGCTGGATCTTTGCAGGGAGGGGGAATGAGCAGTGACTGGTAATGGGTCTGGGGTTTTTTGGAGTGATGAAAATGTCCTGCAGTTAAAGAGTGGTGATGGTTGCACAACTCTGTGAATATACTAAAGCCCACTTAATTGTACGCTTTAAAAGAGTGAATTTTATGCTATGTGAATTAGACCTTAATTACAAATTTTTTTAAGTGAAAGCAAAATACAGATATTTTTCAGACCAAAAAAAGAAAAAAAGAAGCTGAGAGAACTTGTCACTGGTAGACCTGCATCAAAAGATATACTAAAGAGAGTTTTTTGGGCAAAAAGAAAATAATCCCAGATGGGAAGCAAAGTACTGTAGAAAGGAAGGAAGAGCAATAGAGAGTATTATGAATATAAATGAGTATTAATTGCTTAAAATAATGATACTGTCTTACTAAATTTAGACTATATGAAGAATTAAAATACATCACCATGCTCCTCCAAAAGTAAGAAGGGGTGAATAAAGTTGAAGGTCAGTGTATAGTCTGGGAAGTAATGAAAGTACTGATACAAGGTAGATGCCATATAATCAAGTATGCATGTTGTCATCTCTAAGAAAGCACTAGAGGAATTATAAGAGAAGGAATAATAACAAACTAATATACAGGAAACATAATAAGGTATAAAACTTTGTTCTAAAAAATGGGACAAAGAAGAAGAAAAAAATGAACAAAGAATAAATGGTACGAAAGGGAAACAAATAGCATGATGGCAGACTCGACCCCAGACACACGAGCACTTTCATTAAATGTAAATGAACTGAACACTGGAATTCAAGACTTAACCTTGATATCAAAGTTTGACCTTTAAATAAAGTAAAATTGTAGGTCAATCTCTCTCATAAATATACATACAAAAATTCTAAACAAAATCTCAACAAATCAAGTATAATGATATACACAAAAGTAGATACACGTCATTATCACAGAAAGTTTATTTCAGAAATGCAAGGTTAGTTTGACATTTGAAAATCAGTAATGTATTTCACCACATTAACAATAAAAAAAGGAGATTTATATGGTAATTTAATAGGTTCGGAAAACACATTTAATAAGTTGCAACTCCCATTCATGATTTTTTTAACACTCCCAGAAAACCAGGAATAGAAGGAATCTTCTTTAACCTGATAAGGAGCACAAATACACACACACACACACACGCACGCACATGCATACTATGTATATGCAGGTAGCATTATCCCTAATGGCCAAATTTGGAACACTCTATCCTTGAAGGCAAGAAAAAGACAAGAACGTCTTGTGCTGGACGGCCTAGTCAATGCAATAAGGCAAGAAAAATAAATAAATTTAAGAAGATTAGAAAGCTATGAGGATTGGAATGACATGAGGATGTGAAGATTGAGCACTTGACAGATAAACTGTTAGAATAATAATTGCTAAACAAGGGCACTGAATAGGAGATCAATACAAAAAATCTATTGTCTTTCTAAAGATCAAAAAAATTGGCAAACCTTTAGCTAGACTAAGAAAAAAGAGAGAAGACTCAAATAACTCAGAAAAGAAAGAGAAGACAGTGCAACTGTTGTCACAGAAATATAAAGAATTATAAGAGACTATTGTGAATCATTATACACCAACCAGCTTGATAATGTAGAAGAAATGGATAAATTCCTAAAAATATAACCTACCGAGACTGAATTATGAAGAAATATAAAATTTGAACAGATCTGTAACTAGTAAGGAGATTGAATCAGTAATAAAATACCTCCCAACCAGATAACAGCACTGGAGAATTCTACCAAACATTTAAAGAAAAATTAATGCCAATTCTTCTCAAACCCTTCTAAAAATTGAACAGAGGTAAACATTTCCAGACTCATTTCATGAGGCCAGCATTACCCTGATACCAAAGCCAGACAAAGAAAACACCAGACCAATATCTCTGATGAATATTGACACAAAAATCCTCAACAAGGGCCAGCCCCAGTGTCCTAGTGGTGAGGTTTGGTGTGCTTGGCTTCTGTGGCCCCGGTTTAGTTCCCAGGCACAGACCTACACCACTCCTCTGTCAGTGGCCATGCTGTGGCAGTGGCTCACATGTAAAAAGAGGAAGATTGGCAGTGAATGTTAGCTCAGGGCAAATCTTCCTCAGCACACACACAAAAAAACAACCTCAACAAAATACTAGCAAACTGAATTCAACAACACATCATAAAGGATTATACACCATGACTAAGTGGGATTTAACCTTGCTGGGGGGGGCAAGGATAGTTCAACATATAAAAATACACCACATTAACAGAACAAAGAACGAAAATCACATATCATTTCAATTGATGTAGAAAATCACTTGACAAAATTCAACACCTTTTCATGATAAAGACATTCAGCAAACCAGGAATGGAAGGAAATTATCTTGACATAATAAAGGACATAGATGAAAGCCCAGAGCTAAATGATGAAAAACCGAAATCTTTTCCTCTACGATCAGGAGCATAGCAAGAATGAACACTCTTGCCACTTCTATTTAACAGAATACTGGAAGTCCTAGCCAAAGCAATCAGGCAAGATAAAGAAATAAGACGCAGTCAAATTGGAAAGGAAAAAGTAAAATTCTCTCTTTCGCAGATGACATGAACTTATATACAGAAAACTTTAAAGATTCTACACACAAACTGTTGACTAATAAACTCAGCGAGACAGCAGGATATAAAATTCACACTCAAAAATTTGCATTTCTATATACTAAAAATGAAGAAGTCAAAAGGGAAATGAAGAAAACAATACCAACTACAATAGCATCAGAAAAAGTAAGATACCTAGGAATACATTTAACCAAGAAGGCAAAAAATCTTGTATACTGAAAACTACAAAACATTGCTGAATGAAATTAAAGAAAACACAAACAAATGGAAAGACATTTCATGTTCACAGATTGGAACACTTAGTGCTGTTAAAATGTCCAAAGTGATCGACAGATTCAATGCCATCTCTGTCAAAATCCCAATGGCATTTTTTGCAGAAATAAAAACAAACCGTCCTAAAATTCATGTGGAATCTCAAAGGATCCCAAATAACCAAAACAATCTTGAGAAAGCACAAAGCTGGAAGCCTCACATTTACTGATTTCAAACATATTACCAAGCTACAGTAGTCAAAGTAGGTATTGGCATTGGCATGAAGACAGACAAAGTAGGTATTGATGTAAAAACAGGCATAGAGGCCAACAGAACAGAGCAGAGAGCCTAGAAATAAACCTTGTGTACATAGTCCGTGATCTACAACAAGGGTGCCAAGACGACCCAAAGGGGAGAGGATAGTCTCTTCAACAAATGGTTTTGGGAAAACTGAATATCCACAAGAAAAAAATATCAAGGTGGACTCATATTAAATCATATACGAAAACTAATTCAAAATTAATTAGAGACCTACCTGTAAGATCTGAAACTATAAAACTCCTAGAAGAAAACATAGGGGAAACTTCATGACATTGGGCTTGGAGGTTATTCCTTGGTTATGACACCTAAAGCACAAGCAAAAAGCAAATGTAGACAAATAGAACTGCTTCAAACTTAAAAATTTCTGTGCAGCAGAGGAAATAACCAACAGAGTGAAAGGGTAACCTACAGAATGACAGAAAATATTTGCAAACCGTATACTGGATATATTCAGAATATATGAAGAACTTCTACAACTCGGGAACAAAACAAAACAAATAGCATGATTGAAAAATGGGCAAAGGACTTTGAATAGCTATTTCTCCAAAGAAGATAAACGAATGGCCAATAGGTATATGAAAACATGCTCAGTATCACTAATCATCAGGGAAATGCATATCAGAAGCACAAGGAGTTATCATTTCACACCTGATAGGGTGGCTACTATATTGGTAAGGATATGGAAAAATTGCATCTCTTGCCTAGTGTTGGTGGGATTGTAAAATGGTGCAGACGCTATGGAAAGCAGTATGGAAGTCCCTCAAAAAATTAAAAATGGAATGACCATGTAATCCAGCATCTCACTCTGGGAACATATACAAAGGAATTGAAAATAGGATCTCAAAGAGATGTTTGCACACCCACGTTTATTGCAGCATTATTTACAATTGTCAAGATGTAGAAGGAACCTAAATTCCTCGACTGAAGAAGGGACGAAGAAAATGTCATAGATACATACAATGGAATGTTATTTAGCCTTGAAAAAGGAAATCGTGTCATATGCTACAACATGAATGAACTTTGAGGACGTTATGCTGAGTGAAACAAGCCAATCACTAAAAGACATATGCTGCATGATTCCACCTCTGTGACGTGTCTAAAGTATCCAATTCACAGAAGCAGAAAGTGTAAGGATGGTTGCTGGGGGCTGGGGAGAAGGGGTCATGGGGAGTTGCTGTGCAGTGTGGATAGAACAGGCGAAATGAAAACGCTTTCGAGATCTGTTGTGTAAAACTGTGCATGTAGTTAACAGTACTGTACTGTTGTGGACTATACACTTAAAAATTGTTAAAAAGGTGGGGCTGGCCCCATGGCCGAGTGGTTAAGTTCGCGCGCTCCGCTGCAGGCGGCTCAGTGTTTCGTTGGTTCGAGTCCTGGGCGCGGACATGGCACTGCTCATCAAACCACGCTGAGGCAGCGTCCCACATGCCACAACTAGAAGAACCCACAACGAAGAATACACAGCTATGTACCGGGGGGCTTTGGGAAGAAAAAGGAAAAAATAAAATCTTAAAAAAAAAAAAATTGTTAAAAAGGTAAAAAATATCTCCTGGTTTGTGAAGTCTGAGGCTGGGATGTTCTGCTTTGGGCCACAACACCCTTTCTCATGGGAGTAGCAGAGGAAGAGGTCTTCAGACATTCCAGAAACAAAGGTGGGAAGTCTCCAGCTGGTGGTCAGTTGGAGTGGGCTGGGTTTGGACACTATTTCTCCCTCCATCTGGAACTCCAGCTTAAAAAAGTGTGTCAACAAAGTTAACAAAATGTGAGAAAAAAATCTGTCATATTTCTATACACTAAGAGCAAACATGACATTTAAAAAATTATACAATTTATGTTATCATAAAAAGTCAAATACCCAAGAATAACTCTAATGAAAGATGCACAAGCCCTCTACACAGAAACCTGCAAGACATTAGATAAATTAAACAAAATCTAAATAAATGGAGGGGCATACTATGCTCGTGGGTTGGAAAATTTAATATTTTAAAGATGTCCATCCTCCCCAAATTGAACTAAAGTTTTGATGAAATCCTAAGGTTCAAAAAAGCAAATGCCCTTGGGGCCGGCCCGGTGGCGCAGCAGTTAAGTGCGCACGTTCCACTTCAGCCGCCCGGGGTTCGCCGGTTCGGATCCCGGGTGTGGACATGGCACTGTTTGGCAAGCCATGCTGTGGCAGGCGTCCCACATCTAAAGTAGAGGAAGATGGGCATGGATGTTAGCTCAGGGCCAGTCTTCCTCAGCAAAAAGAGGAGGATTGGAGGCAGACGTTAGCTCAGGGCTAATCCTCCTCCTCCAAAAAAAATAATAATAATAAATTTTTTAAAAAATCCACTGGGGATTTTTTTTTGGTGGAAAATGACAAGCTGATTCTAAAAGTTATATAGAAATGCAAAGGGCAGAGAAAAGTTTAGGCAATCTTGAAGAATAATGTGGCATTGTTGCAAGGAAAAACAAACTGGCCAATGGAAAGGAACAGAGAACCCAGAAACAGACTCACATATATAGCCACTTGATTTTCAACAAAGGCACCACAGCAAAGCTCTGGGGAAATTGTGGTTAAAAAAAAATGATGGTAGATTAATTGGATATTCATATGGAAAAAAACAAACCTTGACCCTCGGCCTCACATCATACATAAAAATGAATTCTGGGTAGATCATAGACCTAAATGTGAGAGGAAAACAATAAAGCATCTAGAAAATAACATAGGATCATATTTTCATGGCCTGAGGGCAGCCAACACTTCTTAAGCAGCACACAGAAAGCTCTAGCCAAAAAGAAAAAGATTTGACAAATTGGACCTCGCTAAAGTAAAGAATTTTTGTCCGTGAAAATATTCCATTAAAGGGCTGGCCTGTGGCTGAGTGGTTAAAGTTCTGCATGCTCTACTTTGGTGGCCCGGGTTCACAGGTTCAGAGCCAGGGCACGTTCCTACTCCACTCATCAGCCATGCTGTGGAGGCGTCCAACACACGAAGTAGAGGAAGATTGGCACGGATATTAGCTCAGGGCTAATCTTCCTCAAGCAAAAAAAAAAAGAGAGAGAGAGAAAGCTTGACAATGGATGTTAGCTTAGGTCAAATCTTCCTCAGCAAAAAAAAAAAAAAATTCTATTAAGAGAATGGAAAAGAAAATGACGTGGGAGGAGATTATATCTATTTATATCTGTATCTATCTGTATATAGTTTCTTTTATATAATTATATATAATTTATACATTTTTGTTTTATAAATAATATATAATATATTATGTATATATATCTGTATCCAGAATATATAACTTCTAAAAAATGATAATAAATAACAGCACTCAATTTTTTAAAAATGCTTAAACAAAAAGCTTAAACAGATACTTCACAGAAGAAGACATCCAAATGGCCAATAAGCATACTCAAAGGTGCTCCAAACCACTACTCACAAGGAATTGCAAATGTACCCCCCACAACTCCACACAGCGATTGTGTGGTCACATGAACCAGAATGGCTAAAATGAAAAAAGAAGTCCGAACTCTGGAAAGGACACGGCGCGACCAAACCTCTCGAGCTCTGCTCAGTTTTCAGGCACACATGTAAATAGTCCAACCACTTTAGAAAGCTTCTGCTGCACGGGAGAGCCAGCAATTGCATCTCTAGATCGTGCATCAAGGAGAGGTGCCTACGAACGCGCACGTGGACATGTGCCAGTGTGCTCGGAGCAGCGCTGTTCACAACCCCCCAACTGGAAAGAACCTGAGTGCTTGGTTTCCCTGTGCCTCCTTTCCCTCACTGTGGATTCGGGAATGAGACCTGTCTAGTTCCTCGAGTTGGTCATCATGGCAAGTGACCCAGGTGGAGAGGGGTTGAAAGTGAAAGGTGAGGTCGCAGTGAAAGTAAAATGGCCCGTTTCCCGTGGGGACCAAGAAAAACTGAGGAGGGTGGAGAGGGACTCCCCAGTAGTGCCAGAAACAAGCGCCAACAAGTCACCAGAAGGGGAAGTGTCGAGACTGAGGGACTTCCCGAGAAGGAACACGGAAGAAAGGGCTCCTAGGTTATCCCTGGTCCTCAAGGACTCTGTCCACTTGCCCTCCTGCTGGCCTCCTGCCAGACCTCCGTCCTCCTGCTGTGGCCCGTCCACCCCTGTCCTCGCTCCCCCGACGTCCCCCCGTGACTCCCCATTGCCCTTCAGAAGATCCCAAATTCCTCAGCCCAGCATTCAAGAGCTTTCCTGATCTGCCCCGCAGAGTTCATCCTGGACGACAGGTCCCCAGATTCCCGCAGCTCCACCAACATCCCCATTCATCAGGCTTCCACACCTTCGCACGTGCTCTTGCAGCCGCCGGAACTCGCCCCCCTCCCCAGCAGACTGTCAGCCTCCTACTCAGGCCTCAAAATCCGGTCCAGTGTCAGCTCCTCTGTAGATCTTTGACCTCTCCAAGGGATGTGAGTCAGTCTTTCCTCTGGGGTCCATCCCTCCACCAGAGCACACTTCTCATGGGGTTTTAGCAACATTCTGAGCCTATCTAGGCAGGAACCGTGTGTTTCTTGGTCACTGCTGGATGGCCAGTGGCTAACCAGTGCCTGACGCACAGCAGGTACTCAAAACATTGGTTACATGAGCGGCTCAATGAAAGAGAGCGCTTTCTATCATAATGGATTTTGAAGCTCACTCTCAGCATTAAGACCTATCTAGACTGTACACTCCAGCGTCAAACCTTAGTTCTTAACTCCCCTTTCTTAAATTCAGCGCATTGAGGATCCTTATCAACTTGATAAGGATAAAAGCTGCAATGCTCCAACTTCTTCCCCGACCTCAGAGCCTTTGCACATGTCATTCCCTCTGCCTGCGACACTTTTCCTCCTGCTTCTTTGCTTCCTTGTCCTCAGGCTGCAGCCTCAATGTTGCCTCCTCAAAGAAGCAACCCACTGTCTGGAACGTTCTCCCCTGTAGCCCTCTGCAGCCCTTCGTTTGTCTCCTGCCCAGCAAATGTAACGTTAGGGTTAGTTTAGTGAATGTGCCTGTTTGGGGGTTTGTGACCTGTCGCTGTCCTGGAGCATAAGCCCCCAGAGATTAGAAAAGCTGTCTATTCGTTCACCACAGTATCCCCAGCGCATAGAACGGGGTGTGTACGCAGTAGGCGCTCAGCAAGTGGCAGAGGAAGAATGGGGAGTGGATGAATGGGGCTCGGAATCACTGCATCCAGTCATACAGGAGCGGGTCCTGACGCAGTCCTGAGAGGTCTCGGTTTCCCTTTCTGCCCCTTCGCTGTCCCCAGGAACTTCCCCCCACCCCGGGCCATACCCTCAGCTCCCAGGCTCTGAGTGATCATGACTGCTGTCATCAGAGTAGTAACAAGGAACTTTCAGAGAGGGATAGCGGGCTGCCCGGGGTCACACAGCGAATTCTTACTGAAGCAGAGCTCTCAGGCTGGGGAGGAACCAGCCCGGTGGCCCCGGATCTGAAAGGAGGCTCTGCCACTTGCTCATGGCAGGACCCTGGGCTCATCTCTCCCTTTCTCTGAGCCTCAGTTTCCCTCATCTGTGGGACAGGCGTGGTGCCTCCGTGGCTGAGGGAGTATGAGGCAGGTGCTGGACACACTGTAGGTGTGGGGGTGGTGGTGGTTGCTCTATGAGTGTGTATATATATTTTTTTCTTTTCTTTTTGCCAGTGGTGAGGGATGGGTCGTGGGTGTCTGAGGACAGCTGTGCTAGGACCGTGGGGCTATAACTTAGTCAGTAGGAGCTGAACCTGAGGGGAAGGGTCTGTCCCTTCACAGCCTGTGCAACCTCTGAGCCTGTGGAAGCTCTCCATCTTCCTCCCTCCCAGCTGAGCCATGAGCCCGGTCCATGCAGCCTCTCCTAGCCTGAACAGCCTTTCTCTACCGGAACATCTTCGAGCTGTGCAACCTCTCCTACCTGAGGAGCATGTCTCACCCCCAGCAACCTCTCCCTGCCTGTGCAGTACCTATCTGCCCTGCAGTCTCCACTGTGCTGGGCAACCTCGCCCAGACTGTGCAACCTCTCTCAGCTCCTGTAGTCACACCTCGCTTTAGCTCCATTTCCCCCAGACCAGGGCGGGCTGGTTGTAAGGTGGAGAAAGAAAAGATGCTTTAAACCACCACTGCTTGACGCCAGGAGGTGGGGGTTGGGGCAGGGCTGGCAACCCGTCCTTTATCCCCTCTTTTCCCAGCAAGCCCCCACCAGCCTGCCCTGGCTCTGGCCAAAAGTAGACTGACCGTGACTGATTTGAACTGGAGAAAGTTTGCAGGCCCTGTCCCAGTCTACATCATCAAGCCCTCTTGGCAGATGAGGAAAGAGAGGCCCAGAGAGGCCCAGAGCCGTGCCCTTGGTCACACAGCAAGGAGTGTCCAGGGCCTGAGCAGGGAGCTAGGCTGGTGCACTTGCTCCACCTCCCTGGGGACAGTTATTTGGGTGGCCAGATTCTCCCTGGGGGCTGTGGTTCCAGCAGGCTAGGTCCCTGCTGCAGGTGTCCTGGCCATTCGGGGGCCCTCCATGGGGCCCCTGCCCACACCCTGGGGAATATTCTCAGGTCGTTTCAGAAGTTCCAAGTTTACTCAGAGCTCTCATTTGAGCTGTCGTAAAAAGTCCCTTTGGCCAGGCGCCAGGGCGAGGAGTGGGGGCGGTGGCACCTGTGAGCAGTGGGTGGGGGTAGGGCTCCTCCCGTTCCCCCTCCCCCACCCCTCAGGTCTGGGGGTCTCTGGAGGGCAGGCAAGGGAGAAGCGTGTGAGGAAGGGGCTAGGGGCAGAGACCCTCCTCCTAGAGGAAGTGTTCTTCCCTCTCCTCAGGGCGTCCTTCCCTCTGCTCGCAGACGACTCCCTGGGTGACCCCAGAAAGCCCCCACCACTCTCCGAGCCTCGGTTTCCCCCTCTGTGAAAGGGAAAGTAGAATTCTCATGAGAGCTATCATTTACTGAGGGCTTAGTATAACAAGATGATTGTTGTAATCATCTCAGTAATATTTAAAGTAAAACATAACAGCTCCTATTTCTCGTGAGCCCCTGCTAGTCTCTCTTCCCCTCCTCTTCCCACTGGCTCTGTCTGTCTGGGCACCACTGAATCCCCAGGACCTCGGACAGTGCCTGACGAAATAAATAGATGCTGAATAAAACCTCACAACAGATCTGAGATAGGCATCCTTATTTCCACACTACAGATGAAGAAACTGAAGTTCAGAGAGGTTAAGTGGCTTCCTCAACGCCACTCAGTACTAACTGGTGGAGCTGGGACTTGACCCTAGGTCTGGTTGATTCCAAAGCCCCCAATTACAGGTGATAGTGTGGGTAAGCTGGCTCCCGCGGCCCCCAGCTGACCACGGAGACTGTCCAGCAGTGTGGAGAGGGGCCAGGGCTGTCACTCCCGCCTGCGGGGCTCTGAAGGCGCTGGCTCCCTCCCTGGCTGTGGAAGGATGCCTTCGTGCCTTTCTTCCATTCATTTATCAGGCGCCAGGGAGGTCCTGATGCTGCAGTGAACCTGGTGCCCGCCATAGCTTCTGGTGGCCTGCTCTCCTCTTTCCAACTTCTCTTGAACGGGCCTCCTCCTCCAGCATGCCCCCGCCCGCTGCCCACCAGCCCCTCACAGGCTCCGGCCCTTTCACTTCCTCGCAAGGCGGGTGGGAGCCTGCAGCGTCTAGGGCTCAGCCTTGTCTTGTTTACCCCACCCCTCCAGGCCCTGGATCCCGACCACCTCCTAACAGACCTGCTCTTCGTTTGCTCCACTGTGGGACTGTGAGGATCCAGACACCCGGTCAGGTGTGGGATGGGCAGGGCCAGGGCTTCTGCTGAGCCCAGCACAGGGAGCAGGTGATCAGGGCCACCCTCTGGGTGATCCCATGCCCCTCCTAGAAGGTGCTCCAGGGCTAGGAGTCTTGCTTTTATACTATCCTGTCCAGCAGGTTGTAGCCTTGCCATCGAACAGACTGGGGGTCCAACCCCAGCTCAGCATCCTCCCGTCGCAGTTGACCTGGGACAAGCTCCTCCCCACTGAGCATCAGTCTCCTCGTCTGTGCAAGGGGCTGAATGGGGCCACCAGCCTCATCTGGTGTCGGAGGATCATGAGAGACCCGTGAGCGCCGGCAGCATGCTGAGGGCTGGCACCAGGAGGACCAGAACCCAGGGGCCTGAGGGGAGCAGGGCTGCCGGTGCCCCAGTGTGTCCCTGCACCTTCTAGAGCTCTTGGAGACTGGCCCTGCTCCTCCACAGGCTCCAGGCTCCTCACGACGCAAACTCCCTTCCAGGGCAGGCCTCCGGCCAGCAGCTTTCATATGTTTATACCCTTGAATTCTCACGGCCGGCCCCACGGAGGATGGAGCTGTCCTCTTCCCCATTTTACAGATGAGAGACCAAGGCTCCACGAGGCGAGAAGCACAGAGGCTTGCCCCAGCTCACCCAGCTAAGAGGTCTCGTGGCTGAGTGTTGAACTCATCAGGTTTTCCCCCACTCTGCCATGTGCTTCTAAAAGCCCCGAGCTTCCCCTCAGGGGAACGCAGATGTCTGCCCGGGAGCAGCCCCTGACTTGTAATGCCCGCCTGCCCTGGGTCCTCTGTTCCCGCTAAGCATCAACTTGCCGTTCCTTCCGCAAGTTCCCACTCCCGGCATTCACTCACCTCGCTCCCCTGCCAGGAATGTGTCTGCCTGTTCCTTCCTATGCCCTCTTTTTCACACATCAAAATTCAACCCATCCTTCAAGTCTCAGCCTCCTCCAACCTCACATACACCCTCTCCTCCACGAGCACACAGGACTGGCTTGCCTCTCGCCATCGGTCCACCCCCTGTGCTTTCATGAGAAAGACGAGGAGACAGCCTGTGGAGGGCAGGACCAGCTTCTGAGTCACTTGCTCACCCTGCCACGTACTGGTTGAGTCACCTTGGGAAAAATCACTCTACCTCTGGGAGCCTCAGTTCCTTATCTGTGAAATGGGCACACCAGCCCCTGTTTTGAAGGATTAGATGAAATAAAGGAGATAAAACATAGAACCTAGCACAAAGTTGATGTCCCCCCCCCACCAAACGGGCCCCCTAGAAGCATCACATGGTCACATCCATGCCCATCTCTGCCCGGCACGGCTACCCAGATCCCCGGTGACTATCGCATCATTTTCTGTCTGGAATCAATTTGCCCTCCCAGCCCCCTGCCTTTTGGAGGCTGGTTTCCACAGCCAGCGCATGGGGTCATCTCAGTCATGCCCCTGCCTTTGCACCCCCGGGGCTGCTGCAGACCTGAGGAAAAGCACACCAGTCGTCCCGAGCTGGGCTGACCCAGAGACTCCAGCCCCAGCTCTGCTGGCCCCGCTGCCTCGGCTGTGACGAGGCAAGGACCCCTCCACGCCCTCCCACCTGGGGCAGAGGAGGAGCCCCGGCCCCCGTGGATGACGGTGCCTGGAGTCAAGCTACCTGCTGTTCCAGCTGCTCCCTCAGAAATCCATTCCATGTGCGCGGGGCAGTCTCTCGGACTCCAAGGCTGCGGCTGGGCTCAGCGTCGGGTGGGAGATGTGGCGGGACGGGGACAGGCAGAGGTCTGGGCTGGGAAGCTACAACCTGCCCCGAGTCACCCACCAGACAAGCCTATGACCTGTCACCCTGACAGTCAGCAGCCGGGCTCCAGGCAGGCGGTCCTCACAGACAGAGCCAGGAGGACGCACAGGCAACGGTCAGTCACGTCCCAGAGAGGTCACACACGGACAGAAGACGGAGATTGAGGGGCAGGGACTGATCAGCTGTACCAGGGATGGACAGACAGCAGACAAGGGCTGGTCAGGCAGGCGGGCAGACACGAGAAGTCAAGCAGACAGGCAGGTGGCCAGCCAGGCAGACACGCTGAGAGACAGACAGACCAGCAGACAGAAAGACAGAAAGACAGGCAGGCAGGCAGACAGAGAGCTGCGTGGCTGTCAGTCCCACTCAGGGAGAAGCAGGCAGACAGTCGGACCCCAAGCCCATCGCTCACTTGGCAGAGACGCCAGTAGGTCTGGGAGAGGTGGCGGCTGCCATCCCGGCCCCAGCCGCGTGTACAGGGTGGGGAGGAAGAGGAGGATGTGGTGAGCAGCTCCCGCAGCCCCGCCCACAGGGCAGAGCGCTCCTCCCCGGAGCGCACGAGAAAGAGGTGGGAGGGCACCGGCCCCCTGGCGGGGCCCACTGCTGCCAAAGGTCACCTGCGAGGGAGACATTTGGGGCCACCAGGGTGACGTCTGCCTCTTGAGGACGGGTGACATCATCCCCGCAGGCCTCACGGTCATAACCTGTGTAGGGCGGCCGTGAACCAACGCTTCTCACAGATGTGGACACTGAGGCTCAGAGGGGGGCAGAGGTGGCATAAGTGGACCCAGGAGGCCGCCGGGGGCTGAACCTGGCTCTCAGCTCCCAGAGAAGACTGAGGGCCCAGGCCCAGAGACTCGCCCCCAGCCCCTGGAGAGCTAGTGACAGTGAGCCCACCACAGGAAACTGGCCTGCTCCACTCATTCACACGGCCTGCCTGGCCCAGGAGGGGGTCTCAGTTTGGGACCCCCTTCCAGACTCCTCTGCCCCCGTTTCCTTTGGATTCAGCTTCCTGCTGCCGTGCTGCAGGGAGCAAGACCCTGTCTCCAGGTGTCCTGGAGAAGAGAGTTCCTCGGGCATGTGGCATCACCTCTCTGAGTGCCTCGCTTTGCCCATCTGTCAAATGGGGACACCCGGCCACGAGGGAGAGGGCAGCCATGAACACATGGGAACTCAGAAAGAAAATAGAGAAAAGAAATTCTCAAGAGAATTTTCATCTTGCTGACAAGCCGGGGGCCCAGGAAAGGGTCAGATGTCTCTGGCGGATGCTTAAGAAGCCAGGAGACAAAATCCAGCAAAGTCACCCCCAGCAGCGTCAAGAGAAGAGCAAGAAAACTATCTCAGTTGCTGCAGTTACGGGCTGTCCTTCATTTTTGGGGACCTATAGGATTTCATTTGATTCCACAGACTCGGGGAGGCAGATAAGACTATTTCCATTTACAGTCGGAGGAACCAAGGCCCCGCGGAGGTAGAAGTGACATGGCTGAGATTTGAACCTGGGCAGGTCTGATTCCTAAGCTGCCCCAGGCTGTGGAAATGGGCCCAGACTGGGATAAAAAGTTACCCTCGCTTGGGGCTATTTGGGGCTGTCTGGATGACACAGGTCGGCTCAAACACAGGCCCCTTCTCCCCGGCTGACTCACTTTTGGGAAACAATTTGCAGCTAACCCACATGGCCGCTCCAGAGAAAAAGAGAAAGCGTCTGTTATTGATTTTTTTTTCTGTTTTTTTTCTTCTGGCTGTTTTTGAGGAACTTGGTTCAAATTCCCCTGTGACTGATTTGAAGGATGTTTGCTATGTAGAAAGGCTCTCTTCCCCAACGTCGAAACACCTCGCGTTCTCTGGAGAGCGCATCTGGGCAGGAAGGCAGCTTTTCTCTTTCTTTCTCTTATCTTCAAGGTGAGCTTCCTGACGCTATGTATCAGAAATTTGCTGTGGTTGAAACATCAAGAGAAAAAAGAGCTAAAAAAGAGCAACTATTTGCTGAGAGCTTCCTCTGTGCCAGGGTGTTAACGAGTTTAAAGGTGCATCATCTCATTTAAACCTCAAAATAACCCGAGAGGATAGTTACCATTATTATCATCATCATTTCTATGTTATAGATAGGGAAACTGAGGCTCAGAGAGGTTAAGCAACTTGTCCAAGGTCACACAGCTGGTGAGTGGCAGAGTTGGGATTAGGACTCAATTATTTGGGCTCCTGAGCTTAGATGCTCGATGACTTGCTTCACTGCTTCTGGATGTATGTTAACACAGGGTATTCAACCCCTCCTCCCTCCCTCCCGTCTACCTCCTCCCCCTTCTTCCCTCCACCCCCCCCCTCACCCATCTACCGCTCACGCGTTCTCCTGTTTGCCCGCCCGCCCACCCATCCATTCTCTCCTTCCGGCCTCTTCCCACCAGTGCTGAGCAGGCCTTTGGCTAGGCAGCGGGATTCCAGCAGAAACGTGCGCAGTGACAGACCGCATGGAGCCTGCGTTCTGGTGGGGAGAGACAGACGAAAAGACAAAAAGACATAATGGACAAAAGAAATGCAAGTTGTACTGTCACAGAAAACTGATGAGAGGTCAAGGTGGCGACGTTTAGGGGCACACTGGACGAGAAGGACCCAGCCACAGGGGACACATTTCAGGCAGAAGGAACTGCAAGTGCAAAGGCCCTGAGGTGGGAAGGAACGTGACTCCCTGCAGGAACTTGTGTCGGAATAGAGTGAGCGAGCAAGGGAACGCCAGGAGGGGGACGTCACATGCGGCACACACCATGTGGGACCTTGCAGGACGGCACGAGGAGGGTAGACTTGGTTCCAAGGGAAATTGGAAGTCATTTGAGGTTTCCGTCAAAGGAGTGGCTTAATCCAATTTACATTTTCAAAAGGTGCTCAGGCCAGGTCTTCAGAAGTGGTGGGACACAGACGGGCCACTTAACCCCTTGTGTAAAAAGTAGACGCTTTTGGAGGTGGAAATGAACAGCTGCCACATCCCTTGGCATGAACGTGAGTCCCTCCGAAGCGGATCTGTGCGGACGGAAGGATCCGGGGCGCTTTAGGTCTGTGCGCAGCTCTGGAGGGTGGCCCCCGAGGTCTGGGAGGAAGGGTGGAACAGAATCTCTCAGCACCCTCTCAACAACCCTCAGTATTCGGAGCTGGTCAATGGGCAGGAAGTGGTTAAATTTGCATTTCAGCCAAGGGGCCTACTGGGAAAAAAATCATTAAGACAACCCCTCCTTCCACTCATTTCCTCTTTTTTATTTTAACAGTTTTATTGAGGTATAATTTACATAGCATAAAATTTAGCCATTGTGAGTACACAAGTCAATGATTTTGAGTAAGTTTACTGACTTATGCAACCATCACCACGATCTGATTCTGGGACATGTCCGAACATCCCTCAGACCTGCGTGATGCTGATCCGCCCCGCTCCCGGCCCGACTCATCTCCTTACTGTCTCTGCTGACTCTTCTTTTTCTGGGCATTTCGTAGGAACTGAATCCTACAACACGTGGTCTTGGTGTCAGTCTCTTTTACGCAGCAGAATGTGTCTGTGCGTCACCCAGGTGCAGTATGCATTTCACTCATTTTTGTTGTCGAATTTCCGTTGCACGGACACGCAGCATTTGGTCTGTGCATTCCTCAGCTGGTGGACCTTTGGATTGCGTTCACCCCGTCTTTATTACAAATAAGGCTGCTATGAACATTTCCAGGCACATCTTTGTGCAGACGGGCATTTTCAAATCTTTTGGGTACACACCCAGGAGTGGATCGCTGGGTCATGTGGAAATTCTATGTTTAACTTATTGAAGAGCTGAGGAACTGTTTTCCGCAGCAGCTATACCATTTTACATTACCACCAGCAACGTATAGAAATTCCAATTTCCGCACATCCTCGCCAGCACCTTATATTTTCCTTTTTTTTTTTTTTTTAAAGATTGGCACCTGAGCTAACAACTGCTGCCAATCTTCTTCTTCTTTTTTTCCCCTGCTTTTTCTCCCCAAATCCCCCCAGTACATAGCTGCGTATTTCAGTTGTGGTTCCTTCTAGTTGTGGCATGTGGGACACCCCCTCAGCATGGTCTGATGAGCGGTGCCATGTCCACGCCCAGGATTCAAACTGGTGAAACCCTGGGCCGCTGAAGCAGAGCGCGCGAACTTAACCACTCGGCCACTGGGCAGGCCCCCCTTTTTTCTTTTACTCTATCCATCCCAGTGGGTGTAAAGTGGTACCTCAGTGTGGTTTTGCTTTGCATTCCCCTAATGGCTAATGACGTTGCACATCTTTTCATGTGCCTGGTAGTTGTTTGTATATCTTCTTTGGAGAAATGTCTATTCAACTCCTCTGCTCATTTTTAAATTGGGTTGTGCCATAGACTATAGCAATAGAATGTTTGTGGTTTGTGTCCCCCGCAAATCGTATGTTGAAATCCTAACCCCCACTGTGATGGCATTAGGAGGTGGGGCCTCTAAGAGGTCATGAGGGCAGAGGTTTCATGAAAAGGATTCATGCCCTTTTAAAAGAGACCTCAGAGAGATAACTTGCCCCTTCCACCATGTGAGGAGACGGCGGTCTATGAACCAATAAGTGGGCTCTCACCAGACATCCAATCTGCCAGCGCTTTGATCTTGGACTTCCAGCCTCCAGAACTGTGAGCAATAGTTTCTGTTGTTTATAAGCCACCTAGTCTACTGCATTTTGTTATAGCACTCTGAACGGACTAATACAGGTTATTTGTCACTTTGTTGTTGAATTGTAAGAGTTCTTTATATATTTTGGATACTAGACCCTTATCAGATATAGGATTTGCAAATATTTTCTCTCATTCTGTGAGTCATCTTTTCACTTTCTTGATAGTGTCCTTTGATGAACAGAAGCTTTTAATTTTTATGAAGTACAATTTATCTCTTTTTCCTGTTGTTGCTCATGCTTTTGGTGTCATATCTAAGAATCCACGGTCAAATCTAAAGTCATGAAGATTTACCCGATGTCTTGTTCTAAGAGTTTTCTTGTGTTAGCTCTTATAGTTAGGTCTCTGATCCATTTTATATTAATTTCTGTATATGATGTAAGATAAGGGTCCAACTCCATCCTTTGGAATGTAGATATCCAGTTGTCTCAGCACCATTTGTTAAAGAGACTATTCTTTCCCCGTCGAGTTGTCTTGGCGGCCTTGTCGAAAATCATTGACCATGCGTGCGTGGGTTTGTTTACGGACTTTCAATTTGATTCTGTTGATCTCTGTGTCTATCCTTGTGCTGGAATCACATTATTTTGACTACTGTAGATTTGCAGTAAGTTTTGAAATTGAGAGTTTGAATTGTCCAACTCTGTTGTTCTTTTTAAAGATTCTTTTGGCCATTGTGAGTCACTTACATTTCCTTATGAATTTTAAGATCAATTTTTCTATTTCTTAAAAGACAAAAGGCTGTTGGGATTTTGATGGGGATGGCGTTGAATCTGTAGGTTGCTTTGAGGAGTATGCCATCTTAACAGGGTTAATTGTTCCATTACACGAGCAGGGGGTGTTTTTTCGTTTATTTAGATCTTTATCTCCTTTCAGCAATGTTTTGTGGTTCCCAGTGTAT
Source organism: Equus quagga (assembly GCF_021613505.1). Taxonomy (NCBI): domain Eukaryota; kingdom Metazoa; phylum Chordata; class Mammalia; order Perissodactyla; family Equidae; genus Equus; species Equus quagga. The sequence goes on along the minus strand of NC_060273.1, from coordinate 20,939,485 downwards.
AAGTCTTTCCCCTCCTTGGTTAAATCTATTCCTAAGTATCTTATTCTTTTTGATGCTATTGCATAAGGAATTGCTTTCTTAATTTCCTTTTTGTATTGTTCATTGCTAATGAACAACATTGCTAAATACGACTCACTTTTGCATGTTGATCTTGTATCCTGCCCTTTTGTTCAACTTGCTTATTAGTTCTAATAATTTCTTTGTGGGTTCTTAAAGATTTTCTAGATAAAGTATTATATCATCTATAAACAGAGGTAGTTTTACTTCTTTCTTTGCCATTTCTTTTATTTCTTTTTCTTGCTGAATTTCTCTGGCTAGAACTTTCAGCACCATGTTGAACAGCAGTGGCGAAAGCAGGCATCCTCTTTCCTGATCTCAGGGGCAGGCTTTCAGTCTGTCATCTGTTGCGTGTGCTGTTAGCGACGAGTTCTTCACACACGGCCTTTCCCACGCTGAGGGATTTCCTTTCCATTCCTAGTTTGCTAAGTGTTTTTATCCTGAAAGAGTGTTGAAATTTGTCAAATGCTTTTTCTGCCTCAGTTGAGATGACCTGTGTTTTTTCCCTTCATTTTATTAGTATGGTGCACCACATGGATTAATCTTCTCATGCTGAACCACCCTTGCACTCCTGGGATAAATCCTACCTGGTGATGGTGTACAATCCTTTTAAGATGTGACAGGATTCAGTTTGCTGATATTTTGTTGAGGGTTTTGCATCTATATCCATAAAGGATATCGGCCCACAGTTTTCTTTCCTTCTGGTGTCTTTATCTGGCTTTGATATCATAGAATTATGTAGGAAGTGTTCCCTCATCTTCTATTTTGTGGAAGAGTTTGAGAAGGATTGATGTTAATTCTTCTTTAACTGCTTGGTAGAATTCACCAGTGAAGCCACCTGACTCTGGATTGTTCTTTGTTGGGAAGTTTTTTGATTACCAATTCAACTCTTTACTTCTCATATGTCTGTTTAGATTTTCTATTCCTTTTTGAGTCAGTTTTGGTAATTTGTGTCTTTCTAGGAATTTGTCCATTTCATCTAGGTTATCTAGTTTGTTGGCATACAATTGTTTATAGTATTCTCTTGTAATTCTTTTTATTTCTGTGAAGTTGGTTATTAGTGTGCTCATTTCCATTTCTGACTTTAGTTACTTGCATTTTTCCCTCTCTTTTGCTCAGTTCAGGTAAAGGTTTGTCAATTTTGCCAGTCTTTTCAAAGAAACAGCTCTTGGTTTGGCTGACCCTCTCTATTATTTTTCTGTTGTTAATTGCATTTCTCTTCCCTCTAATCTTTATTATTTCCTTGTTTCTGCTGGCGTTGGGTTTAATTTGCTCTTCTTTTTTGAGTTCCTTAAGAGGCACAGTTAGGATACTGATTTGTGATATTTCTTATCTTTTAATGAAGGCGTTTACGACCATGAATTTCCCTCTTAACTCTGCTTTCACTGCATCCCATAGGTTTCAGTATTCTGTGTTTTCATTTTCATTTGTCCCTAAGTATTCTCTAATTTCTCTTGTTATTTCTTCTTTTCCTCATTGGTTGTTTAAGAGTGTGTGTTTAATCTCCACATATTTGTGAATGTCCCACTTTTCCTTCTGTTATTGATATTAAGCTTCATTCCATTGTGGTCAGAAAAGATACTTAGTATAAATTTGATCTTTTAAAATTTATTGAGCCTTGTTTGGTGGCCTCACATCTGGTCCATCATGGAGAATGTTTCATACTTGGAGGTCTCTGCTGTTGGGTGGCGTGTTCTCTGTATGTCTATTACCTTTAGTTGGCTCACAGCGTTGTCCAAATCCTCTATTTGCTCTCAGTCTCTATCTAATGTTCTATCCAGTACTGAAAGTGGAGTATTGAAGTCTCCAGCTATTATCGCAAAACTATTTCTCCATTTGGTTCTGTCAATATTTGCTTCACTTATTTGGGGGCTCTGTTGTTTAGTGCATATATGTTTATAATTATTATATTTTCTTGATGATTCGGCACTTTTATCAACATAAAATGTTCTTCTTTGTCTTTTGTAACAATTTTGATTTAAAATCTATTCTGCTGATATTATTATATCCACTCCAGCTCTCCTCCAGTTACTATTTGCATGGAATATCGTTTTCCATATTTTCACTTTCAACCTATTTGTGTCTTTGAACACAAAGTGAATCTCTCGTAGACAGCATACAGATGGATCATGTTTTTTATTCATTATGCTGTTCTTTATGTTTTAACCATTGAGTTTAATCTATTTACATTTAAAGTGATTACTGAGAGGGACGGACTTATTTCTGCTGTTTTGCTATTTGTCTTATATATGTCATATCTCTTTTTATTATTCAGTTCTTCCATGACTGCCTTCTTTTGTGTTTAATTGACTTTTTTTCTGTTGTTAATTGCATTTCTCTCCCCTCTAATCTTTATTATTTCCTTGTTTCTGCTGGCTTTGGGTTTAATTTGCTCTTCTTTTTTGAGTCCATCCTCATTCCCTTTTCTGTATATTTTTAGCTATTTTCTTAGTGGTTACCCTGAGGATTACAATTAAAATATTAAATTTATAATAATCTAGTTTGAACTGATACCAACTTAGCTTCCACAGCATGCAAAACTCTGCTCCTATACAGCTCTACCCCTCATCCCTTATCAGCTCACATCCCCTTTATGTGGCTATTGTCACAAATTACACCTTTATATATTATGTGCTCATTAACATTTATTTGTAATTATTGTCAGTGCATTCATCTTTTAAATCTTTTAATGTTTTTTAGAAGATTGGCACCTGAGCTAACATCTGCTGCCCATCTTCTTCTTTTCTTCTTCTTCTCCCTAAAGCCCACCCAGTACAAAGTTGTATATTCTGGTTGTAAGTGCCTCTGGTTGTGGCATGTGGGATGCCACCTCAGTGGCTTGATGAGCGGTGCCATGTCCACACCCAGGATCTGAACTGGCAACACTCTGGGCTGCCGAAATGGAGCACGTGAATTTAACCACTCAGCCACAGGGCCGGCCCCTATCTTTTAAATCTTGTGGGAAAAAAAGACGAGTGATAAACCAAAAATATAATAATAGCGGCTTTTACATTTACCTGTGTATTTACCTTTACTGGTTTTCTTCATTTATTCATATAACTATGAGTTACTGTCTAGTGTCCTTTCACTTCAGCCTGAAACACTGCCTTCAGCGTTTCTTGTAGGGCAGGCCTACGAGCGATGGACTCCCTCAACTCTTGCTTATCTTGGAATGGTATTTTTCTTGTTTTTTTTTTTTAAGATTTTATTTTTTTCCTTTTTCTCCCCAAAGCCCCCTGGTACATAGTTGTATATTTTAGTTGTGGGTCCTTCTAGTTGTGGTATGTGGGACGCCGCCTCAGCATGGCTCGATGAGCAGTGCCATGTCCGCGCCCAGGATTCAAACCAGCGAAACACTGGGCCACCTGCAGCAGAGTGCACGAACTTAACCACTCGGCCACAGGGCCAGTTGCTTATCTTGGAGTGTTTTGATTTCCCCTTCATTTTCCCCTTCATTTTGGAAAGATGGTTTTGCCAGATAGAGAATTCTCAGTTGACAGCTTCTCTTTCAGCACTTTAATGACGTGATTCCACTGCTCTGTGGCCTCTGTGGCTTCTGATGGGAACTAGGCTGTTAATCTTACTGAGGATCCTTGTATGTGACAAGTCACTTCCCACTTCTGCTTTCAAAATTCTCTCTTTGTTTTGCCACAGTTTGAATATAATCTGTCTTGATGTAGATTTCTTTGCATTTATCCTAGTTCAAGTTTGCTGATGTATAGATTGCATGCGTTCTATCAAATTTGGGATTTTTTTAGCCATTATTCTTCAAATATTCTTTCTAGCCCTTTCTCTCCTCTCCTTTTGGGACTCTCATAATGCGTATGTTGATATACTTAGTGGTGTCCCACAGTCCCTTAGACTCTGTTCATTTTTCTTCACTATTTCTTCTTTATGCACCTCAAACTGGATAATTGCCATTTGCCTATCTTCAAGTCACTGATTCTTTCTTCTGCCTGCTTTAAATATGATGTTGAACCCCTCTGGTAAATTTCTCATTTTAGGATTTACTTTTCAGCTCCAGAATTTTGATTCATTTTTTAAAAATAATTTCTCTCTCTTTATTGATATCTATTTGTTCATACATCATTCTGGTTTCCCTTAGTTCTTAATCTGTGGTTTCCTTTAGCTCTTTGAGCATAGTTAAGACAACTAATTTATTTTTTTTGTCTATGAGTCCAATGTCTGGACTTGCTCAGGGACTGTTTCTGTTAATTTCTTTTTTTTCCCCTTGATAATGGGCCATGCTTTCCTATTTCTTTGCATGCCTTATAAGTTTTTGTTAAAAACTGGACAATTTGGAATGTTATAATGTGATAACTCTGGAAATCAGATTCTCCCCCGTCCCTCTGCCCCCACAGGGCTTGCTTTCATTGTGGGTGGCAGCCATTCATTTGTTTAGTGATTTTTCTGATCTATTTTTGCAGATACTGTATTCCTCATCATGTATGTTCACTGAAGTCTCTGTTCCGTTATCTCAGCAGTCAGCCAGTCATCTGAGACAGATTTCCTTAAATGCCTACAACCAAAATGAAGAAAACAAAAGAAAACAAAAAATATTTTCTCAGTCTTCATAGATCGACTCTGAGCTGGAACACGTCTTCAGTGCTTAACCAGGCTGACTACAACTCTGTCTTAGCTTTCACCTTAGCTTTTTGCTTGCTCATGAAGGGCCCAAAGATCAGCCAGCGGTGCAAGGGTCCTCTCAGCTCTTTTCTGTGCGTGTGATCAGCCCTGCGCATGTGCGTTGCACCCCAGATACCCTGTTATCTGGAAGCCCTTCAAAGCCCTTGTATCTTCCTCCTCAGCCTCCTCCTGTCCAGGCTTTCTGATCCTTCTGCTGCTTGCTCTGTCCATCATCCTTTGCCCTAGTTGGGGTGTATATGTTTTTAAATGATTTCAACAGAAACTGCCTAGGAAGCAGTTCCAGTCCTGAGAGAGTTTCAAGAGGGGCAAAACAAAGGGAAATGCCTGAACCCATCCCTCAGGGAGCCGCCAGGCAGATCAAAAGGCACCACCAGAGTTCTTTGAGAACAAGGTCTGTATTACCCTTTCTGCTACAGCAAGTCATGCCAAGAATGCAGTTTACTGTTCCCACAGCCCCCTGAGCTGGGGAGGGGTGGACGGAGGGTAGACAAGCAAAACGCCACAGCATTTCCTTACCGAGGACTGGCAGTCTCTTTCCTAACGAAGCACTCTCCTGGTTGCGGCACAGTTTTGATTAGATTTCAGATCCAAAAAAGTGGATTTTGACAGCTTTTGCCAGCTAAATGGTTGCTCCAGTGGAAAGACCAATCCTTGGAGTTTCCTAGATCTTAAATTTTATTGAAGTTCGATTTACCAATTGTTTTCTTTTGTGGATTGTCCTTTTGGTGCCATATCTAAGAACACTGCACCTAACCCAAGGTAGCAAAGATTTCCTTTATGTTTTCTCCTAGAAGTTTTATCGTTTTAGTTCTTATGTTTAGGATTATGATTCACTTTAAGTTAACGTTTGTGTATGCTGTGAGATGATCTAAATTTCTCTTTTTGCCTGTGGATGTGCACTTGTTCCCAGCATAACATGTTGAAAAGGCTGTTCTTTCTCCACTGAATTATCTTGGCACCTATTTCAAAAATTAATTGACTATAGATGTATGGGTTTATTTCTGGACTCTCTATCCTGTTCGATTGCTTTATGTCTGTCCATATGCCAGTCAGCACCACACTGTCTTGATTACGGTAGGTTTGAGTAAGTTTTGAAATTGGGAAGTGAAAGTCATCCAACTTTATTCTGCTTTTTCGGAATATTTTTGGCTATTCTGGGTTCTTCAAATTTATAAATAAATTTTAGGATTAGTTTATTAATTTCTGCAAAAATATCTGCTGGGATTTTGACAAAGGTTGTGTTGAATCTATAGATAAATTAGGAGAGACTTGCCATCTTAAAAATATTGTGTCTTCCGACCCATGCACACAGACTAGCTCCCCATTTGTTTAGATTTTTAAAAATTACTCTCAGACATCTCCTTCCTCATCTCTTCCCTTTTGAGATCCAACACTGTGGGGCTCCTCTGATGGACCGAATGGTCTGCTGAGGACCACAGCCAAGGAAGGGCAGGAGGCAATTCACTGGGAACTCACCACAAAGGAAGGCGATGTCTAGAGGGTCGTGGCAGGAGGGCTGGGTCGTACACACATGTGGCTGAGACTAGGAACCCCTTTTCACTCAGTTACCCTGATACAGTGAGTTTATTTCAAGAGCAATGGCTGAATATAAAGGAAAAACTAATAAATAGCACGCTCAGTCACAAGAAACACAGGAGAGAGGTGACTACCCCGCATTAAAGACACGCCTTGGTCTGTGTCAGGCTCTGGACCGATAAGGATGTCATTCAAGCAGATGATAAGAAAGTCTGAGAATTTTGTAAATCCCTTCCCCAAATCAGAACCCTCAGCTGCTGGTCACATCGACTGCTGTCTGAGGCATGAGGGGTGTCTTTGTTGGTCTCCCCCAGAAGCAATTTCTAAGACAACGATTCAAGTGCAAGTCATGGATTTTGGAGATGATCCCAGGAAACACTTGGGGAGACAGGAAGGGAGTCAGGGCAGGGAAGGGAGCCAGCAGGGTGCTTCAGGAGCAGGTCACTGCTATGGGCCACTGGGGCTTAATCCCACTGAGGACCTCCGGGAGACAGTGCAGAAGGTTCCTCCAAATCGTCGCCGATGAAGAACAAGGGAGCTGCGGTATTTCCTCATTGAGACCACGTCTGTCCAGGGCATAACTCTCCGCCGCTTCCAACTGGCCCTCTGTGTGCACCTGCAGCCAAAAACAAGCCCGCAGGCAGAGAGTTGAGGGTGCTGGCAGTAAGAAGGCCTCGGTGTGCAGAGCTGAGAGGATACAGGTGGGGCTCCAACATCTGCTCCAGGCAAATGGCAGCGACCCCTGGTTCCGTCCCAGCTTCCATCCTGCCCTCCTTCCTCATATCAGAGCCACGGGGTAATTCTGGGCAGTGGCATGCCCAGCCAGCAGACCACTTCCCAGCCTCCCTTGCAGCTAGCGATGGGAATATTCAGATGGAGCTTCTGAGAGCATCCTCTGGTCCATCTACTCTCCCCCTTCCTCCTTTCTCCTGCCTAAAGTGTTTGTGATGGCTGGAGCTCAAGCAGCCATTTGGAACCAAAGGGATAGACAGAAAGAATCACAGAGAACTTGGTCCTGATATCACAGGCCATGAACCAATGCCAGCAGCTACTTGCCTCCAGGCTTCACATTACACAGGAAAACAAACCCTTATGTATTTCAGCCACTGTGGTTGGTCTCTGTTATAGCATCTGAATGCAACCTCTAATGACATAAGGGGCTTGAATCACTATTAAAAAAGGGGAAGGGGCTTATTTTTATACCCAAACTGGTAAAGCAAATTTTGCCAGGTACGTGAACCATGAAGCAGGAGTTGAACAAAACATCCATAAAATTGAATACTCTGTGGATATTAATAAGGAATAATTAATTTGCATATAAACATAAGTGCTATAGAAATTTATATCCTATATTATTTAAAATCAAAAGGTGTAATACATCAAGTGAGAAGGTCAGGTTGTGTGAGCAGAAGTACCACGTGCAAAATCAGGGTCGTTCCTCTATACGGAGGTGCTTTACGCTTTAAATATAAAGTAAATAAATAGAAATAAGTGATAAAATACTTTGACTACTTGGTCATTTTTTTCCAAGTTTTTAAAATAATGGAAGACTGGCACGCTTCTGCTGGGAGTCCTGAGCTGTGTGCAGCAAGTCTGAGGGCTACGGTGGCCACGTTGTGGGGGAGCCGAGCCCCACAGCCACGTGTAGGGTCTCTGGTCGACTGTCCTCGTCCTCGAGTTCCCCCAGGGGCCAGACCTGCGCGTGAAGGAGGCTTCAGATGATTCCAGTCCTGGCTGTTAAGTGCCCCCAGCCTCCAGGTCTCCCCAGCTGAGTCCCCGACACCATGGAGCCGAGACAAGCCAGCCCTGCTGTGTCCTGTCAAATTCCTGACCCACAGAATCCATGATCGTGAGCAAATGGTTGTTTAAAGCCACTAAAGAATAATAATAATAAAATAAAATAAATAAAGGGAGAGCGTGTAACCTCCCTTTCTCCCTCTTCCTTTCTCCTGCTGCTAGGACCGTGGGCACAGTGGCGGTCATCTCGGACGGTGCAGACAAGGGGGCAATAGACTAGGGATGGCAGAGCAGCGAGACAGGAGGAGCCTGGTCCCTGGGTGACGCCATGGAGCACCACTCAGCCCTGGATGCCTCCCTCCACACGGGGACGTGGGAGAGAAAGCTCTCTCACTTCAGCCACTGTCAACGTGGGTTTCTGTTATGTGCAACTGAACTAAGACTCACAGACACAGATTCGGACACGCATATGGATGTAGACATCGAGGGAAACGCAGATGCAGATACAATCCTGACTGACGGATCGATGGCTATCGGCGCCCGAGGCTGAGGGAGAAGGAGGAAACGCACTAAGTTGGCAACTCACAATCTCCGTCATCTCTCGGAAAATAAAGTAAAACAAATTTTATTACTCAGGGCCCATTAGTAACACGATTGTTTCAGTCGCAGTTGTAGAAAACCAAACCAAGCAAGCTTCTCAAAATTGGGAATTTATGGCATCGGGTAGCCAAAGCTCAGGCAGGGTGGAGCTGCTCGGGGCCACCGTTGCTCAGAGGACCCCATGTCCATCTCTGCCTGCCTCTGGTCTCCGGGTCTCGGTGCAGCACCGCATCCTCTCCTCCTGCAGTCGGACTTCCTCCGGAAAACCTGAACTCCCGTCTCACCAGCTCTACAGTCAGAGAGGAAAGGAACTGCGCCCGTGGGCTTCAGTCAGAAAAACCCCACAGAATTATTCGCTAGGGCTGAATCACAGGCCGACCTGTACGCCAGTCAGGGGTCACCGATGGCTCAGCCTGAGTCACCTGCGATCCCTGCAGCAGCCACTGCGGCCAGAGGGAGGGAGGTCTATGACTGGGTGACCGCCAGCCGCCCCTGCAGTTATCACAAAAAGAGCGGTGGGGCAGGTACAGGGTGTGCTGCACAAAGGCAAAAGCTGCTACTTTATACCAGTGACGCTGCTGTCGACGGAACTGTCCTGCACCCCCGCCCCAAACCCATATGTCGGAGCCCGGACCCTCAGTGTGGCTGTACCCGGACATGAGGCCTTTAGGAGGCAACTAAAGGTAAACGAGGTCATAGGGTGGGGCCTTATAAGAAGAGGAAGAGACACCAGAGCCCACTCGCTCTGCCGTGTGAGCACATGGCAAGAAGGCAGCCATCTGCCAGCCAGGGAGAGAGCCCTCGCCAGACCCCGGCCACGCCGGCACCCTGACCTCAGACTTCCGGCCTCCAGAGCTGTGAGAAAATGAGCTTCTGTCATTTAAGCCCCCAGTCTGTGATATTTTGTTATGCCAGCCTGAGCAGGCTGAGATGTATTTATCTGTATTAGTCAAGTTCTCCAGGGAAGCAGAACCCTGACTGATATGATTATTAATAACAAAAGCAACATTGTTTACATTTTTAGGGAACTTGCCATCTAGCAGGCCCTGCGCCATCCTGTCACCACCACCTTTTATTATCCCATTTGAGATAGAAGGAAACAGCAGTGCAGGAGACAGAGCACCTGTCTCGCCCACAGAGCAGGTAAGTGGTGCAGGCAGGATCTGAACCTGGGCAGTCTAGTTCCAAGTATTTTTTGGTTTGTATTTTTAATTTTTTGAAATTTTCTGTATTGATTTTTTTAAGTGATATATTCCTTCCAGAATCTGAGAAAAATAATAAAGCTATTTCCATTTTGGAAATTAAAACGTCACAAGGCACCTGCATGCTAGGGAAAGGGCACAGCAAGAAGGGCAGGCATTAAAAGTCTATGGAGACGTGAATGGTAGTCCTTCCAAGGACACAGACCAAGGATGAGTGCAAAGTCCTTTGCTTCAGGTCAAACAGTCAATTTCACATGTATGAGGATTAGAACCACTGAGGCAACATGTGCTTAGGGATTTTTCCCAAAGTTAAGAGTGTGTCGCAGCCAAGAGAAACTTGAAGCTTCCTGAGGCTGCATTAATAGAGGGATAGTGTCCAGAACAACGGAGGTTAGCCTCACTACAGTGGCCTCACCTGCCGTCTATGTCTAGTTCTGGGCCTTCATTTTAAGAACATTGACAAACTTGAGTATTTAGAAAAAGCCACTAAGAAGGTGGGAGGAGGGGGTGTGGACAGGGTCTGAAAATTGTGAGATGGCAGAACTATTGAGCATGAAGAAGAGAAGATTCAGAGTGGGGGATGTGGGAGCCGATCTTTAGGTCTAGACCGGTGCAGTCGGAGTTGCCAAATTGGAGCAGGTGAACTTCCTGTCCCTGGTGGTATGCAAACCAAGGCTTGGCCACCTGTCGATGTGGGTGTATGGTCGGGTTGATTGAGTGTGTGGTTGGACCACAGCGCCAAGAAGGCTGCTTTCATGCTGAGCGTCTGTGTGGCTCTGATTTTTGGAAAGGTGTAGGAGGGCGTACCCGGGAAGGAGAGCACCATGGGCTGAGTGTTCGTGTCCCCCCCCAGGTTCGTATGTCGACGCCCTCACCCCGGGTGGCTGTCTGTGGAGATGGGCCTCCGAGGACGTCATTCAGGATGGACTCAGCGTCCCGGTAAGAAGAGACACCAGGGAGCCTGCTCTCTCCCCACATGCAGCGAGGACGCAGCAAGGAAGTGGGTTCTCACCAGGCAAGGAGTGGGCGGCCACCTTGGTCCTGGACCCGCAGCCTCCGGGGCTGTGAGGAGTGAACGGCTGATGTCTGAGCCGCCCGTCTGTGGGATTCTGTCACAGCAGCCGAGCTGACTGAGGCGGAGAGTTACGGCCACAGCTGCCCGGAGCAGGCGCCTGGGCCAGCTTCCCCGCGGAGACCCCGGGCCCGCAGGTGCCAACCTCCCTGCGCAGGGCGCAGCCGACTTGGGTTGAGGAGGAACAGCCAGCTCCTCCCTCCCCTGCTGCCTCTGGTTTTTCTGTTGGCAGAGCAGAACTCCTCTTTGCTGTCGAAGGTCTCAAGCCCAGTGGGGTGGGGATACACAGGACCCAGCAAGTGTGAGGCTGAGAGTGACTTACAACTGTTGTTATGAACAGTAGTAATGTTGCCTTGTTGCTTTTTTTTGGCTTTCCAGCACTGATTTTCTCTTCTCCTGCAAACTGCATCCTGATTCTTGTGGGGATGTCACCCCTGCTCCACTCTCAATCTCCCTCCCCAGGGGAGCACATGACCCTGTCCTAAGCCAGTCCACTGGATTCGCCAGGCCATATGAAGTGACCCAGGTGGGTATGTGCCCCAGTCAGAACCAATGAGAACCCATGACACTTTTCGATGGGACACGGGGCAGAGGCTCCCGAGTTGGAGCAGAGAGGATGTGCTGTCTGCAGCCACAGCAGCTATCTCGTGGCCACAATGGGAGAACTTGTCTCAGAACGGAATCAACATCCAGGAAATGACCTCAGAGATGAATTGAGTCATAAAGAATCAGGACCCCTTGATCCAGCTGCACCTGAAAGCTAGCCATTTTAGTGAAATGAGACAGTAAGTTCCCTTTTGGTTTCAGCCAAAAGGATTAGTCTTCCTTCAGTTGAAACTGAGAGAGTCTTGACAGATTCATTCCTGTGTGCCCTGAAAGTGCCACGGTGCTGGTCTGTATAAAGTGCCTGGGAACAGAAACGAAGCAGTGATGATTCTGCACCTGGAGGCTGTTCAGGGAGTGTTCAGGGAAGGCTTCACAGAGGAGGGGCTGCCTGAACTGGACTTGGAAGGATGAAGAGCAAGTTCAGCATGTCGGGAAGATAGGACAGGCCATTCCTAAACTTTGCAAATAACGCGGGTGGGGAAACCAAGAAAGACACTCCTACATCACCTGGGGGACAATGAGAAAATCACGATGGAAAAATTAGACAAAATTTTGAACTGAATTTTTGCAAAGTACATATCAAAACTTGTGGGTTGCAGCTAAAACAATTCATAGAGGGAAACTTGTAGCCTTAAAAATTCATAAATAAGAAGAAAAGCTAAAAGTGAATGTTCTCATGAAGTTAGAAAAAGATAAACACAGAAGAAAGTAAAAGAAGGGAAATAATCCCAATAAGAACAGAGTGAAAGAGGAAGGAAGCATCCGCAGGAGAGGGTCAGCATGGCCGCAAGTTGGTGGTTGGTAAGGCGGGGACACGGGGGCACGGCTGCACGGCCTGTTCGGGGAATGAGGGCCCTGGTGTGGGCGGACTGGACCGAGGAGGCTATGAGAACGAGAGGGAAGTGGGGAGGCCACAGCCCAGAGGGGAGGCAGTGCCCAGAGCCGGGAGGAGCTTCCCTGCAGACGAGTGGGAGCAGGACCCTACTCCACGGGCGGTGGGAGCCGTGGAAGGTTCTCAGTACAGTAGTGGGCTGGGGACAGGTCTGGCCCCTGGAGACCATCTGCAGATGAGGGGCCGTGGCCCGGAGGCCTGGGCTGATTGAAAAGGAGAAGAAAAGCCACAAGGATGCCAAGTTCAGTTTTCCAGGAACCAGCCTCTGTCGTGGGGAAGACTGCCAGCACAGCTGTCTGCTGCCCACGGCCACCTTGGCACAGGCTCACTTCCCTTTCAGGAATAGGCTACCAAGCCCTTCGGTGGTCTCTGAGAAGGCCTTAGAAGGCTGGGGGCAGGCTGTGGAGCCAGCGTCTCCAGGCTTCATTAGAGTTGTGGGCCAGGTTTCTCAGCCTCGGTGCTATTGACATTTGGGCTGGACCATTCTTTCTGTGCGCCTGTCCTCTGCACAGCGGCACGTTGAGCAGCATCCTGGGCCTGGGCTGGACCATTCTTTCTGTGGGCCTTCCTCTACCCAGTGGCATGTTGAGCAGCATCCCAGGCCTCTGCCCACTGGATGCCAGCAGCATCTCTTCCCAGAGGTGACAGCCGAGAAAATCCCCAGGCGTTGCCAACTGATTTAGTGTTGCGGTGGGAAGAGTGCTGGACCCACAGTCCTACTGATGACGTCTCTGTGCAAACCCTGCCCCTTAGGGCTGCGTGACACCCCCCCGCCCCCCCGCTGACTGGGGCAGGGGAGAGCCACGGCATGGGCTAACAGCGAGGATGCAGTGAGCTGGTTGTGCCTGCAGAGGAGGGGCTCCACAGATGGGAGAGGATACACAACACTCCTCAGTGATAACTACTCCACCTGCCCTGGGACCAGGCCCGAGGGGGTGGACTGCATGTGTCCCCAGCATGGCCACAGCATAGGGTCCTCCTTGCCTCCTGGCTTCCTCTCACCACCCTAAACCCACCCGTCAGGAAGTCCTGCCGGTTCTACCTGAAAAATGCACCCAAAGTCAACAGCCATGGCCCGACCCTGCCCTGAGGCCCCGGCATCCCTCCGCGGACACTTACAGCAGAGACCTGCTGGGTTTCCAACTTGCGCCTTCGGGCTCCTCTGCCAGAAACGTCCAGCTCTCCCCACGGCAGCCAGGAAGGTCCTCCTCAAAGAAATCAGGCCGCGTCCCTTCCGCGTCCTGAGCCCTCCAGGGCCTCCCCGTCATTGGTAGCATGAACCCAAAGTCCTTCCTATGGCTAGCAAGTCCCTCCATGCTGGTCCCCCACTCAGAATCCGTCTCCTTCTTGCCCCTTGCTCCCCGCCCCAGGCATGCTGGCCTCCCTGGGGCTCCTCTGTCACACCACCCCCTCCTCAGGGCCTTTGCACTGGCTGTGCCCTCCACCTGGGACGCTCCCCTTTCCCCGCCCCTCCAGATACCCGCATGGCTCCTTTGCCTTCTTCACTCAAGCCAAGCTCCAAATGTCCCTTCCTCAGGAGGCCTGGCCTGCCCTCCTCCTGCAGCTGCCGCCTGCCATCGCCGCCCCACCCGGCCCGTTCTGCACAGCATTCCAGGCCCCACGTTACACTGGGCTGCGTGCACATCTCCGGATGGACAGACGGACGGATGGACATCAGCTTCACTGGGCGGGAGGGTGTCTGTCCGCTCACCGCCCAGCCCCAGCCCTGCAGCTGTGCTGGTGCTGGTGAGCCCCGCTGTTGTTGGCCAATCTGATAGCCAGTCCAAGTCTCTCCTCTCCACAGGCAGCCCCACTCAGGACACACAGTCACCCCTGTCAGCCCCGAGTCCTCCGGCCTACACACGACAAGGCCCTTTCCGTCTCAGACGCCACGTGTGGCTCACAGGCCTCTGCTTTTGCCTCCAGCTTTTCCTCTCCCCCAACTCCCCTCGTGTTACACGCTCCAGCCAGGTTGGGCTGTTTCCTCCAGACCTTTGCACGTGCTGTGCCCTCTACCTGGTACGCTCTTTCCTCTGTCATCTCCTGGAACACTAGTGCTGGCCCTTCAGACTTCAACGGAGATGTCACCTCCCACAGGAAGCTCTCCCTGATGCCCCAAATCTGGGTGAGTTGGGTCTCCTCTGGGCACATACTTCCTTCTTCACGTCACAACTGTACTGCATTCCTGGGGCTTGTGTACCTGGCCTCAAGCTCCGTGGGCAGGGGCTGGGCTGGCAGCCCCCAGGGCCAACAACAGTGCTGGGACTCAAAAAATGTGCTTTGAGTGAAGCTGTGGGTGAGTGAACGCTCTGAATTAGCCTCCGTGGTCACTTCCTGTCTGTCCTCCAGCCCCTCCCAGGGCCCAGGGAAGAGTGGCGGGAGGCTCTCGTCCTTCTCAGTCACTCCGGTGGGAGCCAGTCCCCTCTGATGCCCTCCGAGACACAACGTTTCCTTCTTGAGCATCACAGCTCTTTTCAGACGCCTCAAAGGCACCTGGCTCTTTCTGTTTCATGGGCTACGGTGGAAGAATCTGGCCTAACGGGCCTCTGATGGGCGCACCCAGAGCCACCCCCAGATGGACTCACTGTGGGCACATCCTGGAAGTGAGCCCCTCACTCACCATCTCGTTTCTGCCCCCCTAGAGCCCGGTGAGCTGGCCTGGCCAAGCCTGGCCCCTCCGGGTGGGGAGGATGGAGTAGGCAGCCAAGGGGAAACCAAGTTCTCCTTGGGGAGTGGGGAGGGGGACGGCTGAGGAGAAGGGGCTGCGCTGCTCAGAGTCCAGTGCATGCCCGCCCCCCGCTGGTCATCTCAGACCAGGAGCACAGTTATTATTACTTCCCCGTAATGCACAGGCGAATCTCGGCGCTCGGCAGAGAGGGTGCTCATCTCTCTAGGGCGGGGGTGGGGGGCATGTTGGGGACACAGATGTGCGTATACAGGCACGTGCAACAAACGAAAACGCTCACTGTGTGCCAGGTGCTAGTACCTTATTTAGTCCCCAGAACAGCTCCAGGAGGCAGGTGCTATGAAATCCCACCCCACAGACGGAGAACTGAGGCACAAAGAGTCGAAGTCACTTGTCCACGGTCAGTCGCACAGATGGGAGGAAATGAAAGCAGAATCTGAACCTGGATAGTTTGCTCCGGAGCCCGAGCCGCAGCCCACTACACAGGAATCTTCCCCACAAACGTCCACCAAGCCCCCGAGTGCACGTGAACACGTCTCCCTACACACTTGTGCACATGAAACCACGCCCTTGCTCATGCATGCATGCGCACATGCAACAAGCACGTGGACATAGGCTCCCCGGTAGATGAGATTCATCACGCGTGGTCATGTGGACTCCCCCGCTCACTCCCACACGTTCTTCATGCACAGCCCCGCCCAGGCATGCGTGTCCCTGTTCACACGTTTGCATAGAGAGCATGCGACATCCTCATTCACCCCAGTTCACACATGCGCAGGTGCACACACATCATGGAAGCACAGGCATACACGTGTGTACACGTGCACACTTGCACAGGAGCAAGTCTTTATTGAGCATCAACGTGTGCCAGGCACTGTGCTGGGGATACAGCAGAGAAGAAAACAAGAGCTCCTACTGTCCCAGCGCGTGTAATCTAGCGGGACACATGCATGCAGAGACGTGCACAGACAACGGTCCCATCAGACAAGTCCTGGTTATCGAGCATCGCTGTCAGATGCAGAGCTCAGTCCGCCTGTGCATTGAGTCCCGCGAGCACCGTGCCCCGCGTGTACAGGCACACGCCTCCCAGCCTGCAGGAGCCTCAGGGCAGAGCCTGGGTCTTGGCCGGGGAGGTTGGGGTGCAGCCAACAGAGCTCAGCATTATTTTCAGCACCCGCTGTGGTCTGAGGATCCCTGAGCCTCCGCCAACCTCCTGAGACCAGACTGTGATCCAAGCGAGAAATGCCACGTGCATCTTCAGACATATGAACATCTTCTGTGTGCTCATGTGTGTACACAAGTGTGTGCAAGCTTCCAGAGTTCCCCCAAGCCTCCCAAGGCCTCCTACCCCATCAAGAGCCCCTGCCCTGTAGTCCCCAACTGCCTCCTCTTCCCCCTATCTTGCTTCTGAGGGAGCTGTGACCCAGAGACATCTGGGTCTTCCAAGAGGCTGCACACACAGGGAGGAAGGGCTGCAATGACTCGGCTTCCAGGCAGCTGTGGTGAGTTTCTGCAAAGACTCCCTTCCTCACAGAGGCTCCTCTTTACTGAAAGTTCAGGCTGCCGTGGTTTCCCTGCATTCACGTGGGGGAAAGGTCAAACTCACAAAAATATTTACCGAGAACTGTCCGTCAGTCAATCAACAAGCATTTACTGACAGCTGCAGCTTGCAAACTGGGCTGGGTGTGGTGGGGGAAAGACGGGGAGGAATAAGCACAAACCTTGTCCTACAAAAGGTCCCAGGCCACGAGGCAGCTGTGGTTAACCGTGGGGTAGGGTGCAGGGGAGCGTGGTCCAGACAGAGAGAGCTGCTTGCACAAAACCAGCAATGAGAAACCCCCCTGGGTCAGCCCCACACAAGCATTCTTATGGCCCCCCCCCCCCCCCCAAATCACAACTGGTGGTGGGCTGGTAAGCCAACAATCAAAAAGCAAAAAGCAAAAACCTTATATGTGGTGTTAATACTCCCACTATGGCCAATTTCAAGCTCCCAACGCACGTCATGGTGCACAGAGCTGAGGAGAGATGCGCCCATCGGCCCGGCCTCGGCGCCCCGCTGATCCACGACCTTCTCTTCCCAGGGACACACAGAGGAGGCATCCAGAGCCCTGGTGCCCACGGAAGGGCAAGAGGCCCATAGAAGGGTCAGGGATGAGAGCAAAACCACTTGTTCATCCTTTGATGTATGTTCTGATGGTCCCTTGATTAACGTAGCACCCCCCTGAGCTGGACAGTGGGCGCCTCGAGGTGCCTCAGACCATCCTCACCTGTGCTGATGGGGAAGCACAAGTACTGAGGAGCCCAGAGGAGAGGCAGCTAACCAAGGCCCTCGGAGCCAGGGGACTTCCTGGAGGAGGTGGCATCTAAGCTGAAAGGTAATGCAGCGAGGGAATGAATAAGGGGTAGAAAAGAGCCATTGTCAAGCAGAGGTAATAGAATGTGTGATGGCTTAGCGATCTCATGCCCTTCTTGGTTAGCCCAGCAAAAGCTTAGACGGACTTCTTCAACACGTTTGAGTGAGCCAGGATTGTGGATGTGCTGTGCAAGTCGTTCCACTGAATCCTCGGGAGACCCTCGCTATAAAAACTCCATTGCACAGATGGGACAACTGAGACTGGGAGAAGTTAAGTCAACGTGCCCATGACGGCTGGTTCGCTCTGCCTCCCCGTTATGCCACCTCTAAGCATCTGAAGTGGGTGCAGCTCGGGGAAATTTTAGGGGGTACCCAGACACGGCAACCAACTGTAAGTTTAGTTTGGGGTTTAATGAAATGTCAGAGTGTCAGAAGTGTTCCGTTCAGCTCATACGTACTCCCCCACGCCTCTTCACACACAAGCAGGGCAACAGTGTCGTCCTGGTGGAAATGTTTATCAAGGATGTCTATCAGCCAGTCAACAAATATTCACTGGTATCTTCATGTCTCAGCCGGGCCTGGGGCTCGGATGTTTGGAGTGAGCCCTTGTTGACTTTTTGTTTTGTTTCACCGACCACTTCATCTGAGCCAGGCCCTGGACTGGGGGCTGGGAGACACAAGAAGAAATCAATTATCGGCCCTGCCCTCAAGCAATCCATTAGGGGAGGCACAAGAGTGGGGATTTTCTGTGTGTTTGAAATATTCCATTGTTAGAAACAAAGAAGAAAGTTGACAATTACAATAAGTGATAATAAAGGGATGTGCACAAAAGAGAGAACAATTCTGCTCTGTGTTTAGAGAAAGGTTCACAGAGAAATGCCCACTGTAACTGGGTCTGAAAAGATGATGTTTCATAAGTGGTTGCCAGGGAATGGGGTTGGGGGGGAAGGTTAGGAGTGAGTGGTAAATGGGTCAGTGTTTTTTGTGTAGAAAGAAATTAATGATGGAATTAGATAGGGGTGATAAGTGTACAACATTGTGAAGATACTAAAACCCACTAAATTGTACATTTTGAATTAAAATGGAGAATTTTATGTTACATGAATTCTATCTCAATAAAAAAAAATAATAAGCTGTTTCAACCAGGAGGCTTGTGGTTGCGAATGACAAAGCTTCTTAAAGCGAGTTTACTGGCTCACACAAAAAAATTTTTTTAGTTCAAGGATATAGTCCAGGCATGGATGGATCAAGGTGCTCAAAAGAAGTCTTCAGATTGGAAGGCTCTACCTTTGGGATCTGCTTTCTTCTGTGTTGGTTTCATTCTCAAACAGGCTGAGTGAGACTCAATGATAGCCAGAAAAAAAAAAAAAAGTCTTTGAGAAACCAGGCTTATAAGCTACCAGCTTAGGAAGCACAAAGGAAAGAACAGAACTTTTTTCTAATGGTACCAATGATCATACTGGGAAAGGCTCTGTAGGGGGTCAGAATTGGGCACCCCAAATGTCTCTTTGGCATGAGAATTATTTTTGCCTGGTTATTTTTTTAAAGAATAAAAAAAGCTCTGAAAACTCCAGGTACCCTTTGTAAGAGACATTTACCTCTGTAGGGAAATCTCCATCTGTGAAGGTGTCTCCCTCTCTGCACCAGGAAGAGGGGGATGAGCTTATCTCTAGAAACTCTTATTAATGGGAAGGCAGGACTTAAAGCTGCATGATAACCTTACTCTTGTTTACTGTGCTTTTCCGGTAATCTCCCATAACTGACCTCCACCCCCACCCCCAACGCCCTCCTTTGCCTTTAGCTGAGTGTGGTATTTAAGATGAGAACCTCTGCCATTCTGGCGAGCTGCTCAGTTGTCCTGGGTCTCTCCCATGCATACACGTTATAAAGCGTTGCTTGATTTTCTCCTCTTATTCTGTCTCATGTGAATTTGATTTGTAGCCCGGTCAGAAGGCCCCAGAGGGTAGAGGATTTGTCTTCCTCCCCGACACTCTCATTGGTCAGGTTTGACCACACGGGTGCCTCTGAACCAACCACTCTATAGATGGGGGAAGGAATGCTCTGATTGGCCAAGTCTGAGTCATGTGCCCTCCTGGAAAGCTGGGAGTGAGGTCAGATCCAAGGAAAGGAAAGAACGAAGTCCAGAGAGAGACTGTCCCCAGGGAAGCCCGGATGCTGTGCTCAGGAGGAGAGGGTGCCGGGCAGACAGAGCCAGAGGCCCCTCTGCACGAGGGTGCAGGCGGCTGGGGAGTGATGGGGAGGACACGCTTGGTAGAGGGGAGGGTGTTGGTAAAGACTTGGGGGGTTGCAAATCCAGTGGGGTTGGGGTACAGTGGACAGGTCACGGTGTTGAGGGGTGACAGGTTATGGTGTTGGGGGTGCCCAGGTCATGGTGACTGGAAGTGGCTAGATATGATTCTGACACCAATTTTGAAGTGTGTGGTGGTTGGTTTTTTCCACAACCCCAGGCAATGAACTCAGTTCTGATGCTCTCTACCTGGAGATGGCGTCGGCTGCCACAGGGTGAGGGCTCAGTCCCACCCATTGCCCTCCTCCCCAACCTCAGACGCCACTTGCAAGTCCAAGTTGTCACCTGAGCTTCTAACCAACTGGCTACAGATCTTGGGTTCCCACGCCCCCCTCCTTGGGTTCAATTAATTTGCTAGAGCGGTTCACAGAACTCAGAGGAACATCTTACTTACCAGATTACCAGTTTATTAGACAAAGATATAACTCGGGAACAGCCAGATGGAAGAGCCACACAGGGCAGGGGGTGGGGCAGGGGCATGGAGTTTCTGTGCCCTCTCCAGGCGTGCCAGTCTCCCAGCACCTCCAAATGTCCACCAGCCTGAAAGGCCCCAGCATCCCGTCCTTTGGGTTTCCAGAGAGGCTTCATTACCTAGTCACAATTAATTAAATCATCCACCATCAGCGACAAATCAACCTCACCGTCCCTGCCCAGGAGGTTGAGTGGTAGGACTGGCAGTTCCCGCCTTCTAATCACATGGTTGGTTCCCCTGGCAACTGGCCCCCATCCTGAGGTGACTTAGGGGTTTCCCAAAGGTCACCTCATTAACATAACTAAAGATGCTTGTTGCTCTCCTCAAGTAGGAAATTCCAAGGGTTTTAGTTGCTCCGTGTGACTAACAAGGATGGAGACCCAACACACATTTCTTATTATAAATCACAGTGCCACACCAGGTCATGGGTTCTAGGGGTGCCCAGGTCATGACGTCTAGGGGTGACAGGTCAAGGTGTCTAGGGAGTAGTAGGGGCTGAAGAGACAAGCGGGGAGGGAGCCAGGAGCCAGGTTACAGAGTTTGGACTCTGGCCTGTAGAGCAGCTTCTCCCAACCTTCCATCTGCGTGCACACTGCCATAAACCATGTCTTCTATATTTACATTCTTTCTCCATCATTATTTACTTAAACTTTCCCTTTATATGGACTTACTTGTTTTATTTAAGTAACTTTATTTTAAAAGGAAACATTGTCACCATCAGGAACGAAAAACCAGCCTCGTTTGTTATGAATAGAAGGGAACTGTAAACACAGAAACAGTGAAACCAAAACCATGCTCCTGGAGCCCAGCCAGAGGCTGTGGCCTGTGGAGCCCGGCAGGAGAGGAAGAGAAGAGAAACAGGAATTGCCTCTCCGCCTCATGTCCTTTTACACCACACCCCTGTGCCACCTCAGACCATCTTAAGGCCCCCAAGGGGTTTGTGTCCCCCTCCTGGGTGACCCCGGGGGTTTGTGGCCTACATTTTCGGTTAATGGGAGCCAGGAGGTACCGTGAGCAGAAGAGGGGCACTGCGAGCGAGCTCTGGGCATGGTGGGAAGAGTATCTGAGAAGAGAGACAGTATTTGCATAATTCCAGGCAATAAGAACGAGGAGGCTGACTTGGCCCAACAGAGTTGCGGGAGAGAAGGGGTTGTGGGGACAGACTGCCCGCGCCTGACTCTGCCAGGAGGGGGAGGGGCAGCCTGGAGTGACCCCCCACTCTCCAGCGTTGGCGCTGGGACCGAGACCCAGAAGGAGGTGTGGGAGGGTGAGCTCAGTTTGCATACGCTGAGTCTGAGATGTGGGGACATCCACGTGGAGAGCCATTCACTTGTTCGGAAAGTATTTATTGAGCACCTTCTGTGTACCACACTCTGTTGTAGGGTCCTGGGAGACAGCAGTGAACCAACCAACCAAAAATCTCTGTCCCGGTGGAGCCTACCTTCTAGAGGGGCAGATGTGGGAGACCTGACAAGAAAGAAAGCAGTTAATATATACAATATATCAAAATATATGTCACATTAGGTAGTGAAAGGCACCGGATAAGACACGTGAAGTGTCTGGGTGGACACGTGGAGAGGGAGTTGGATCCACGGGTCTGGAGTGCAGGTGAGAGATCTGGGCTGGAGAGACCATTCATTCATTCAACAAATATTCACTGAGCACAGAGTCCCTGACTCATAAAACTCCAGTCTAGATTTAGCAAAGATTGTACTTAACTGTGGAAAAGGATGAGATTGCGCATGGAGTGTGTGTGGGGGGTGCACTGAGGCCGGGCGCTGAGGACCCCCAGTGTTCAAGGGAGGGCAGAGAAGACCCTGGGGAAGGAGCCTGAGCAGGAGCAAGCAGCCAGTAGCAGGAGAACCAAGAGGGGCAGAGATTCCAGAACGAGGGAGAGGCTGGAGCTGCAGAAGGAGTGGTTGGAGGCAAAGCTGGCCTCTGCGGCTGGCGGCTGTGAGAGTCCCGGGGCAGAAGTGCAGGCAGCTTCTGCACCGAGAGGGTGCGGGGCAGCGGTGCAGGCAGGAAGTCCTGACAGCTTTCAAGAACCGGGGCTGGGGTGGGAAGGAATGAGAGAGGGAGCAGTAGGAGGCTGGAGGAGGGAACCTTTGGTTGTTTGCAGATGGAATGTTCTTGAACAGACGCACACACTGATGGGAGGAAGCTTGCAGAGGGAGGAAGCTGAAAACACAGGAGAGTGGTGCTGTTTGGGATCCAGAGGAAGTGATGGGCTCAACCTCGGCCAGAAGGAACGACCCCAAGTCAGGAACGACTACATAATTTGAGGGGCTTGGTGCAAAATGAAAACGCAGGCCTTCTTGTTCAAAAAGTACCAAGAATTCAAGGTGGTGACTTGGTGGTCAGATGGGGATTGGGCAAGACGCTCGGTTTACAGACTCAGCTGAGTTGTGGCCTCTGGCCACCGGCAGTCAGGTCTTGGGGTGGGAGGGCCGCTGCCACACTCTAGCCCGAGACCTGTGAGGTGAGCAGCCGACCTTGACCCTCCCCTGTGTCTGTGCCCAGGCACCTCCAAGGGCGGAAGCCTGCAAAGGTGCCGGGTGGGGTGGGGAGGGGCAGGTTGAGTGGAGTCCACAGTGCCAGGGGTGGAGGAGCTGTGGCCGAGACCCCGTGCCAGGGAGGAAGAGGCGGGACCATGTGCAAGAGGGCGCTCCCAGCCCTGGTGCGTGTGCCAGTGTCCCCCCTGGACTTCCCTTACAAAACACAGATCCCAAGATAAAATTAAGAATTTCGAGATGGGGACCTCAGAAGTTTGCAGAGGGAGAAAACATATGTGTAACGTATATGGTATGTGGTGAGAAGTGCATGATCGAAAGCTCTGCCAACCTTCAAACACTGCGTCCTCATGTGGACCGCGTCTCCAAGTGATGTGGAGACACACAAACACGAGATGGTGGCGTCGTGCTTATTGGGACCATGTTTGTCTTGGATTCCCATTGTTCCAATCTGTCCTTTTTGCAACAAAGTAACAGTAAATTTGGAACGTCATGCTTTCCTTTAATTACGTTTTATATCCTCACCTCCCAACACCCGCAGACTCATTCGGTACGAGATGAAGGCCAGCAAACGCTCGGACAGATTAACCATGCGCAGGCACCGCACGTGTAGGCCTGACATGTGCTAACACGTTTAATTTTAACAACAGCCCCACCAATCCGGGTCTGTCATTATTCCCATTCTACAGACAAGGAAGCAAGAGCAGAGGAGTTATGTGACCGGCCCCGAGCAACACAGCTGGTCCTTGGAGCACCGAGTCCTGGTGTACGTCAGGCATTTTGCCAGGCACTGGAGGGGATGTGGGGGAAACGCCGGGGAGAAAGACAGGTGGGTCAGGTGGGTGGGGATATCCCACGCCCTGGGCCTGGACCAGACCTGCAGACCCTGGGACGGAGGCAGGCGCTGGGGCCAGAGTGGGCCCCTAGGGGGCAGCAGGGACCAAGGAGCTGGGGTCCAGCCAATCTGATGCAGCCAGCCCCTCGCTGGCCAGGTGCCCCCAGCTTGTCAATAAACATCGTGGGGAAGGGCGGGATTTCCAGGAAAACTGCTGCTGTCAGGTATCTCAGGCGAGCCACGAGAGCAGCTGGGCACGGCCTGGCCTTCACCCACATGACATCTGCTCCTCACCCCGCCACGTGGGCTGCAGGGTACTTCTCTTGTCCGTCTGTCAAGGGGGAGGAAACTGAGGCCCAGAGGGGTCAAGTACCTCGCCCACAGTCACACAGCTCCAAATTGACAAAGGCTGGTTCAAACCGAGGCAGGAGGAGTGCAGAGCCCTTGCTTCTCTGAGCCTCTTTCTGTCTCTGTAAGAGGTGTGCCAGGTGTGGTCAGGAGTCAGGGTGCACCATGGGCAAGTTCCCGCAGGGCTGCTGTGGGGTCCAGCGTGTTCATGCCTCCATTGCAGGGTGCGCTCAAAAACTTCTTGGGTTGTTTTTTTTTAAATTAATAACTTTTGTGGGAAAACAGTGTCAGAAAGGTTATTCAACAGGATGTTAACCGAGATATAGCTTCAAAAACAAACATTCATTTTGGGACTGCCCACATGGTGCCAGGTGCTGGGGCGGGGACGGGATTTCCGGTGGCTTTCACTTTCCTCTTTATAACTTTAGGTTTTCTCTGAATCCAAGAAGGCCGGCACGTGTCAATTGGTAATCAGAAAAAAGCAATAAGCAAAAAAACAACTAAAACAGAGGCAACCATCTCCCTGCCTCTTGGGGAAAATCTTTGTAAAACTGAGGCTGGGGGTGTGCGGGATTGGGGTGGGTGGCCCCAAAATCAATGCCTTTGTAGGTCTCTGGGGTCTGCCTTGTCCAGCCCCCTCTGGCACGGCTACCTTGGGCGGCCTCCTGCTCTTGGCTCTTTGGTCCAGCCCCCCGGGGGGTCCTGGGAAACTCCTGTGCCAGCATCTCGCTCCACCCACACCAGCTGCCCACCTCGAGCTGGCGGTGGGCGCAGGCGGGCCTGAGTTGGGCCCACCTGATCCAGCAGACCCCCGCCCCTCTGTGGCTCTTGGGGCAAACATTTGGTGCAGTGTGTTTGTCTTCTCTCTTCCTTCATCTTTCGGGGTCTTTTCCTCTCCCTCTACACTGAGGCAATCGAGAAAGTTACGTTGGACTAAAAGAATCTCCCAGCTGTGCGCTGTTCAATACTGTAACTACCAGTCACATGTGGCTATTTAAATTTAAATGTTAATTGAGTCAATACAATTTAAAAGTCAATTCCTCAGTCACCTTAGCCACACAGTGGGCCTTTCCATCACAGCAGGTAGTGGAGTTGGATGGCGCTGTTCTAGACACTCATTCGTCATGCTATAAAATTCCTTCCTGAAACTGTTCTTTGAACCAACATTCTCTCCGTCTTTTTCTGATTCTCTTCCTGTAAGTCTAAAATTAAACTTTGGTCCAGGCTTTGAGAACGTGGCAGAAGGCAGAGAGCACGGGGGAGCTGAGGGAGGCACAGGCGCGGGGCTCCCTACCACGGTTGCGCGGCGGTGGCAGCAGCAGCCCGCAGAGCCTTCCTGGGGAGGTTCGGAGGAAGCCCAGAGCAGCGGCTGTGGCTGCAAATTCTAAATGTCTAAGCTCTTTGTACGTTTTCACTTTTGTCACCTGTGACCCAGCCAGTTTGGAAGAAACCCAAGAGATGATGAAGACGATGGTAACAGCCACTATCTTCAGGACGGCCCTAGGATGCAGATTTTATTATCCTTCCTGGTTTGCAAGTGAGATAAGGCACAGGCAGGATAAAGGGGACAGCAGATAAGGGGCCTGGGACTTCATGCCCCAAAGAGCCTTGGGGCTTCTGGCCTAATT
Source organism: Equus quagga (assembly GCF_021613505.1). Classification (NCBI taxonomy): domain Eukaryota; kingdom Metazoa; phylum Chordata; class Mammalia; order Perissodactyla; family Equidae; genus Equus; species Equus quagga. The sequence continues at coordinate 20,913,996 of NC_060273.1, read as the reverse complement.
CGGCGACTAGTGGGAGGCCAAGGACCAGATTTTTATTTTTTTATTTATTTTTTTATTTTTTTTTATTAATGTTATGATGGATTACAAGCTTGTGAAATTTCAGTTGTACATTTTTGTTAGTCATGTTGTGGGTACACCACTTCCCCCTCCGTACCCTCCCCCCACCCCCCCTTTTCCCTGGTAACCACCGATCAGATCTCCTTCTCAATATACTAATTTCCACCTATGAGTGGAGTCATATAGAGTTCGTCTTTCTCTGACTGACTTATTTCGCTTAACATAATGCCCTCGAGGTCCATCCACATTGTTGTCAATGGGCCAATTTCGTCTTTTTTTATGGCTGAGTAGTATTCCATTGTGTATATATACCACATCTTCTTTATCCAATCATCAGTTTCTGGGCATGTAGGCTGGTTCCACGTCTTGGCTATTGTAAATAATGCTGCGATGAACATAGGGGTGCAACGGACTCTTGAGATATCTGATATCAGGTTCTTAGGATAGATACCCAGTAATGGGATGGCTGGGTCATAGGGTATTTCTATTTTTAACTTTTTGAGAAATCTCCATACTGTTTTCCATAGTGGCTGTACCAGTTTGCATTCCCACCAACAGTGTATGAGGGTTCCTCTTTCTCCACAACCTCTCCAACATTTGTCGTTCTTGGTTTTGGATGTTTTTGCCAATCTAACGGGGGTAAGGTGATATCTTAGTGTAGTTTTGATTTGCATTTCCCTGATGATTAGCCCAAGGACCAGATTTTAAGGGGATTTTTAAAAGTCCTTTGTCAAGGAGATTCCGAGAGGCCCTGGCAGCCAGCCATTCTGTTGTGTGAATCCCTGTGGCAGCCTTCACTCCTGAGAGAATATCAGCACCGAGGACCTCAGCACCCCAGTGGCTCCTGTCAGGAGGGACCTTAGTCCTCCGCGTGCGCACCGTGGGAGTCCCACGGGAGGAGCACTGCCAGTGGCTCCACTCCCCCGCCTTGCCTCCTGCTTGTGGATGGTTTAGGTCTGGGGAGTGGGGAGACTGAAGACACACTGGTTTCTGTCAGACCATGTTTCTCAGTGGGTGGGACTAATGTGCATTTAGGCCAGAATGTAAATTCCTCGCGCCAGCCTGCATCCCGCCTGACCTGGTCACCCACCGCTGTCCCTGGCTCACGGATGTTTCTGAACTGCGAAGGTGCCAAACTCCTCATGCCTCAGGGCCTTTGCAAATGCTCCATGCTCTGCCCAGAATGTTCTTTCTCCAGTCCACCATGGCTTCTTCCAGTCACTGAGGGCTCAGCCGTCACCTCCGCAAAGACCTCCCTGTTAGCACCCCCACCTCAGACCCCTGTTGTCTTCATAGCACCCTTCGGTGTTGGCAGCTTTTCCTTTTGTCTGGTTGCTGTCTGTCTCCCCCGCTGGACTGAGCTCCAGGAGGGCAGGGCCCTATCTCCCTCAGGGTCCTCACACCCACACAGTGCCTGGCACACACAGCCGGTGCTCCGTGCTCGGTGAATATTGGTGGCTGTGCTCTCTTGGCTTTTCGGCCTCTCTGCTTCCTCCTTCCCTGTGTTAAGGTGGAGAAGGGGTTTGGGGAAGCAGGAACAATGGCTTTTCTCCGGCATCCCTGAACCTGGGAGCGTGGGTTTAAATCCAGGGAGGGGCTGGGAGGTGTCCCTCTGTACTGCTCCATTCTGGCTTCCCGAAGCCCAGCCAGTTCTGTCACGTGAGCCTCAGCTGACAACTAGGGTCTCTGTCTCCTAAGGTCCTGGGGCAAGAAGGAGGCCGGCCTCAATTCTGTGTTGGACTTCCAACCCAACCACCTCTCCACCGCGCTCACAAACGTATTTTCTCTGCTGCTTAATTTTAAAATTTGATTTTCCGAGACGATGCTCCGGCAAAGTGGGTTAGAGCTGACTTTCAGGTAGGTGCTGTGCTGCACATGAGATGGCATATCATGCTGGCTGGGAGACCTGGGTTCAAATCCTGGCTCCAGGACTCCCTAGCTGTGTGGTCCTAAGCTAAATGTCAACCTCTCTGGGCTTGCTTCCTCATCCGCAAAATTGGGAATAATAATTGAAGCTGACTACCAGAGCTGTGACATAAGGGATTTATAGCACTTAGCATATTGCTTGGCCCTAAATAGTCATTTTTATTTCAAATTATGTTTTACTATAAAGAGCTCTTGAAGGCAAAAGTCCAGAGGGCTAGCTCAGACCCTGCCATTCGCTGTGGGACCTTGGGCAAGGCCCTGTTCCTCTCTAGCACTAAGTTTCCCCATCTGAAAATCGTGTGGAGGGGGTGCCTCCAGGAGCTAATGGGATAGATTTGGGCTCAACACAAAGGAGGCACTTCTAAGAAAGATCAGGCTGCATGTGAGGTAGTGAGCTCCCCATCACTTCTAGTGCATTGTGCAGAATGCTAGAGAAGGAAGAAACCTCCAACGACCATGCCCCTCATTTTCCAAGTGTGGCAGTCAGGGAAGCTACTCAGAGACCAGGGGGATCACAGATATAGGGGCTTCAGGCCCCCTGCCTGCCCGTCTCAGGCCCGCTGTGTCCGGCCATCTGCCACGATACCATGCACGGCTCACCTGCAGAGAGCCTGGGCAATGGACACCTCCTGAGTTCAGCTGCAGGCCTGCCACAAACTAGCTGTGTGACCTTGGCAAAGTGTAGCAGCTGCTGCCGGTGCCGTCTGCATCTCATCGATGTGCCGAAGGCTGCTCAAACATCGACTCCTAGCCTGAGGACTTATTTCCCGGAGCAGCTGGAAGTGCTGGGGAATTAACGCCCTGGAAGCAGCCCACCACCAGACAGACAGGTGCTGGGGGCCAAGCACCCTCGCGCCGCCCCCATCCTGTGCAGGGGCACCTCCAGGCATGCGCTGTGCATGGTTCCTGAGGCTCCCAGTGGGGTGAGGCGTCGCTGCGCACATTCTTTATTGCCTCCCGCCCTCCCGTCCTCACTTCCCCTCTTCCCAAGCCTGGTTTCCTGGGATCACCTGCCGAATCATCTAACTGCACTTGAATCCGTCTTGGGGGGACCCAAATAGAGACAGAAAGTCCCTTAACCTCGTGGGCCCAGGCTCCCTGGGCGGGAGGATCCATGAGTTAACAGAGATGAGGTGTTCACAACACTGCCCGGCAGCGTGTTTATTTAATAAATGGGGAAAAAAAGGAGAGAATCTTTATTCATACAAGACTCCAGACCCCCCCATTCCACCGTCCTCAGCAAACACAAATACCAGGAGATAAAATAATCTTTGAGATACACACAAACAAGCGTTACTCGACCCAAGGTCTGAGCCATGTGCAGGCAAAACGTGCTGGGTCAGCTGTCTGGAATGCCCCATTCGGCTGGGTCATGGGCCGTGACCCACTCCCTCTGGTCTCTATGGCTGCCAGCAACGGTCTCCATGGGGGCACAAACTGGCCCCAGGGTAGCTGGGCAGGTCCACTCTGGGGATCCCATGCCTAAGAGAAGGCCCAGGCCTACAGTTGTGGGGGGACCTGACAGCAAACTGTCACTACCGGCTAATCACAATTTCTCATGTCCTTCTCTGTGACCCCGACTTGGCTAAGCACCCACCACAGGTGCAATCCTGCCTCTGGTGCCAGCCAGATGAAGCTCTGTTGAAGGAATGGGCCTCTCTAGGCAAATCCTACCCTCCTGGACCCCGACTTCCCGTCAATTTCCTGGGGCCTCCTAAGTCATTCCCCCATGAGCTTGATCAGTTTCTAGGCTCAGCATCCAATCCAGTGAGATGGCGGCAGCTAACCCAGGACTGGGTCAGACTCGGGTAACAGAGAGATTAGGTGGACAAAACAAGCCTTGGGCAGGCGTGACAGGGACAGCATGCTGGAGAAGCTGTGCACCAACGAAGCGGCCAACGGCTCGTTCACAAGCTGAGCTGCCCAGGGACCTCCCGATGCCCGCAGGTGTCTGCCGTGGGCATGGCTGCCCTGCAGGCTCCACTCCCGTGGGATGGGGGGAGCTCGGGCCACGGCTGGGAGCAAGGGGGTCCAGTCTCTGTAGCCCCAGGTTGGACAACCTCACAGCTTCCTACCAGGGTTCTCTGAGTCTTTCAGAAGTCTGCCAGCCTGGCTGCCCCAAAATGTGGGGGGAGGCATTTCGAAGACCCGGTCCTCACCTGTGGACCGCAGCAACCAGAGGGCACACCCCTAGGAAGCGCTCGTGCATGTGGGCCCTGTGGAGAGCATGGCCACCGTGAGAGGGGTCTGGCTCGAGCTCTGAGCATTGCCGGGAGCAGGCTGGAAGAAGAGGGAGGGTTTGCGCTCCTCAGAGAGCCCCAAGGATCCCAGGGAGGCAAGAGAGAGGCCCGCCTCCAGGGGAACCCCACCTGGCGGGGGGTCCAGGGCCCTCACGGGGCTCACTGGGGGCGAGGACCTGTCCCCACAACAGCAGCCACAGCAGGGGCTGGCCACAGTGTGGGCCTCGCCATGCTCCTCCTGGCCGTGACACTGCTTCAGGTGGCCACAAAGGTGGCAGGTGAGGGCCGAGTAGACAATGCCGCTGCCCAGGTCGTCCCTGAGGGAGTCTGTGGCCTGCTGTGCGGAAAGCAGGGGCTTCCGTGGGTCTTCTCCCTTCACCGTCGGCTCTGGGCCAGGGCGCTCTGGGGAGCCGCCTGGCAGGAGGGAGTTCTGAGGGCTGTGAGGTGGCTCCACATCCAGTCCAAAGGTGAACAGGGGGACGGGGACCGGGGCAGGGGCCCCAGGGTCGGGGCTCTCATAGGGCCTGTAGCCCCCCTCCCCGCTGCTGGCCTCAACCCCAGATTGCCCTGGGCAGATGGCACTGCCAGCGAGCAGGCTGGAGAAGGCCTTGTACCCAGCCTCTCCAGAAGGGCCGGAGCCCGCCGCCCCGCCACCCTGCTTCACCGCCTGCGCAAACTCCCGGTAGCCGCCAGTGGGGGCCGAGGCGGGGGCTGGGACTGCCCCCTGCTGGAGGACACTCTGGCGGAGCATCTGCTCCCAGGTTTCTGGTTCAGGTTGGAGTGCAGTGGGTGGTTCAGAGGGCTGGGGGGCGGAGTGGATGCTGGGGTCCACTTGGCCCAGGTGTTCGGTCAGCTGTGGGTCTGAGTCAAGCTCTCCAGGACCTCGGGGCTGGCTCAGGGAGTTGCTGAAGCTGCGGTAGGCGGGGTTGTCTGCAACCACAGCAGGCGCCTCTGTGAAAGCCAGGCTGCCTGGGCTCTGGGTCAGAGTGGCCAGAGGATTTGACTCTGGATTGAGAGGCTGCTCCTCACCCTGGGACGCTGCCTCCTGGGGCCCTGCACTTGAGATCCTGGCCCAGGGCATCTGAGCACTTCCTAAAGGGGGAAGAAGGCATGACTCCCCCAAGCCCCCATTCTCAGCCCCGAGGAGGCCCAGGAACAGGCTCTCTGTCAGCCGGGCCGCGACGCCCTCCCTGCCTTCCTGGAAGCCGCTCCCGCTGCTCTCAGGCGACGGGCAGAAGCTCCCTCTATCTTCCTCCACTTCCTCCTCCTCGCTCTCCACCTGGGCCTCACACAGCTCCACACACGGCACCACGCTGATGATCTCTGGCTGGAGGATCGGGTGGTTGACCTCCACAGTGCGCCATGCTGATTTTCCAGGACTCTGGAAAGGCCCATTTCTGACAGTCTTGGAGGAATCCTCCTCCTTTTGCAGGCCATGCTCCAGTAAACAGGGCAGGAGCTTGGTAAGACAAGTCTTCCAGCGTCTGCAAAAGCAAGGAAAAGTTTGGTCAGGGTTCAGCTTCCCCACTTAAACAACTCCTATTCGTCCTTCAAAGCCCAGCTTGGAATCACCCTGGACTGATGTCTATCTATTGCAGACGTGCGTCCTGACTTTACAGCCAACAATCTATCAGTCTATCTTTACTACTACATTGGGAACTCCCAAGGGGGTTCAGCTTATGCCTGACCCCCGAGTGAAATGCAGGGGGCTCAGCCAGCAGCCCATCTACCCAGACCACCCGTCCTCTGGCCACCCGTCAAAGCCCAGTGTCACAGGACAAGTGCAGAACATCAAGAACGAGAAGGCAGCCATGGAGGTGGGTGAGTGACTCCACTCTCAGGATGGGGCCCGCGGCTCCAGCTCCATCACCTCCCAAACCCACGTAGGCTATGACCTAAGTTCATGTACGTACGGGCACTTGGCTGGCTCCTGGCCTCGGGACTGCTTCCCCCACAGTGACACCTAAAACACAGAGACAGCCAATGTAACAGTGGAACGGCCTTCCAGCGCAGCCTGGCGTACAGCAACACTCGGGAAGCGTTTGCTACAGAAAGACTGCAAGCCTTGACATTACCAGGTCTGAGGTCCAATCGGGCCACTTCAGCTCTCTGGGCCTCGGTGTCGCGGAAGCGAATGAGACTGCCCAAGTACTAGCTTGCTGTGGCCGACGGCAGAAATGACCACAGTACTCTGACGCTCCTGCCACCCCTTCAGTCTGGCCTGGCTGTGTGACTTGCTTTGACCAACAGAACGTGGTGGAAGTGACACTGTGCCAACTGGGCCAGCCAGCTGGAGGATGACAGACATCTCCACTGCCCCAGGTGAGAGTCAGCTAACTGCCAGACCTGTGAGTGAGGCCCCTGGGGACAGGCCCAGCCAAGGTCTGCCCGGCCCAGGCCAGGACCCCTCCACCCGCCACTGCACTGAGCCCAGTCTACCGACCTGCAAAGCAAGAGCTAAATAAACAGTCACTGTCTTAACTCTCTAAATTTCAGGGTGATTTGTCACACAGCAAAGCTAACTGATGCATACACAGCGTTTGCTACGAGCAGGACCCTGTGACATACACCTCACGCGTGCTGTCTCAATGAATCCCAGCGTCAGCCCTGCTGGGTAAACACTCCTTTAACCCACACGGGAAACTGAGGCTGAGAGAAGCGAAGCAAATGTTCCAGACCACACTGGAGGCAAGTGGCAGACCCAGGGTTCAAAGCCAGCATCACCAGACTCCAGCCTGCCACAGGGTCCCTGGAGAATGGAGGACACTCGGCCCGTCTGTTCCGGACAGGGCCTGTTTCCCCTTCCCTCGTTCCTAGAGAGCTCTGGTCCTACTCTGGCAAACCCCGCACGGCCAGCCCTAGCTCAGGGGTGGCCACTTGGCTGTTCTCAAGGTATTGCCACGCCCTCCAGGTCAGATAAGGCATGTGACGCAATTGAGGCCAACGAGAGTGAGGCGAGGTTGGCTGGTGCTTCGGGGCAGTTTCCTGCTCTCAAGAAGAAGACACAGGAAGTCTGGCCCTCTCCCTCTCCTGTTGGCCTCCCGTCCTGGTCCAGGCACCCCTCTACGAGATGAGACGGAGATGACCTGAGTGGTCAACTCCCCCCAAGGGAGGGAAAAAACCAAGACGCCAGCCCCAGAGGAGCCCCAGGCTGAGAGAATAGCCACGGAAGTGGAAGAGGGGGAGGGGAGGCCTCCAGGCATTAAGCTGCTGAGTCAACCGCCCTGAAACCCTCCTGACCCCTCAGGTGCGCTTTCAAATGCCAGAAACGTCTTGAACCTCCTAGACGTTCTGAATCGTGTTTCCTGAAACGTGCATTCCCAAGCACCCTAACCAAGCTGCTCTCCTACCTGAGAATCCTGGAGGACGATAGCCACGAGGGGGCTGTGCGCTGGGTTGGGAATCTGGTCCCACCATTCTTTCTTAATCCTGAAAAAGAAAAGGAAAAGGGGTTGGTCTCCAATCATTGGCCAGTTGATGCTCCTCCCATAAAAATGATCATGGTCGCCAACACTTATTAGGGGTCAGGGACTATGTCGATTGGTCTCTGGATGTCTCATTCTCACCCCATCCTACAGATGAGGGGACTGAGGCTCAGAGAGGGCAGGTGACGGCTGGCAGGCAGAAGACTCAGGGTTGCAATCCAGCTGCCCAGAAAGGAGCCCCTACCATGGCCACCTCTGTCCTCAGTGGGAACAAGGCCCAGGGAATCAGGAGAGGCTCAAGCTGCAGAGAGAATACTGCGTTTGCCCATCAACAACCCCCTCTCTGGGGCAGCCGAGGGGACAGTGCCAGGGAGGGGCCCAGGATGGACTGAGAGGCTGATGGAACCCAGGAGGAAACCGCTTCCGTCTCTCTGCCTGGCTCTGCCTGGAGCCACAGAGTGTCAGCACTGGGAGAGAAGGCTCTCGGGTCACCCCTGGAGGGGCCTCCACCCACTCCACTCAGTCAGCACGCATCTACTGAGCACCTACGACGGACCATTCACTGTGCCAGGCCTCGGGGACACAACAGTGAAGAGACAGACAAAAACCCCTGCCCTCGCAGACCTGACCTTCTAGGAGAGAGAGACGGACAGCAGATACAGAAACGGTTATATGACGTCACTCGTTCACGGCAATAAGAGTCATGAGCAAAAATAAAGAAGGTTAGGGAAAAGAGAGGAAGGGAGAATGTGATCCAGGAAGGCCTCTTGGAGAAGGTGACTTCTGAATGGCAACTGAAGGTGGAGGAGGAGCCACGCAATGCCTGGGGAAAGGGCTTTTCAGGCAGGGGCACAGCAAGAGCAAAGGCTTGGAGAGCAGAACCTGCTTGGCGCGTTCAAGGAACAGCAAGAAGGATGGACAGGCGAGGGGGAAACTGAGGCTCAGAGAAGGGTCGCTCAGAGGCATTGGTGACAAGATGCAAGAGGGCAACTCGCATTCCCCCACACCTACTGTGTGCCCTGCCAAGGCGGGAGCCTCACCCACATCAGTCCTCAGCCATTGCTAATCCTCACATGCGGAGCTAGTCCCATTGCAGTCAGGAGGTCTGAGGCTCTGAGGTCCCATGATCCAAGAGCTCGAACTCACTGGAAACAAGGCTCCTTCTACCCCCACCCACTGTGATCCAGGACTCTCAGGACTCTCAGGACTGACGAAATATGTTCTCCCTGTTACTCTCAGCCTGCAAAGGAGGGTGCCGAGGCTGACAGAGGCCCAGCAGCTTGTCAGCCACACAGCTGCTGAGCTCCAAGGCCAGGATCCGAACCCAGGACTCCTGACTCCATCAGGGCAGGAGTCTAGAATTCCTCTGTCTACAGCCACATGCCCCCAAGTGTCTGGACCGTACCCTGCACACCCAAGGTGATCCATCTCCCTTCCACTAAAGGAAGGTCCTTTCCCAGTCCTTCCCCTGGACAGCTCATCCTCTTAGGGAGGTCACAGCTCAAATATCACCTCCTCAGAGGGGCCTGCCTGGACTCTCGATCCAAATTAGCCCCCCGGAACACAGCTCCCCTTTGCCCTGGTATATCTCCTTGAGCGCCCGGATCAGCATGGAAAACAGTCATGTTATTTGTTGACCTGGCATCTCTGTCTCCCCGTGAGGAGCACGGGGTCCAGGTCAGTCTTGTTCTCAGCTGTTGCCTCAGTGCCTTGTGTGCAGCAGCTGCTCAATACATATTTCTTGAATAAAAGGACCGCAAGCTGACAGAGCAGAGGGAGATCCCGCGCCCACTCCGCACGCAAGAAGGGCTAGCTCGGGGGGCATCCCGTGCCGAACCAAGGACTCACTTGATGATGCTGAAATAGCAGGACAGGCAGATGGCCAGGATGACAACGCAGGAGATGCTGACACCAAGCGGGAGGCGCTGCTCCAAGGGCTGCTCGTAGTCTGCAAGTGGAGGGAGCCGTGAGCCTGCGCTGCGCTGGGTACAGCCTGGGCTCCAATTCCCAGAGCTGGGGACCGAGGCCTCAGGGGAGTGTCTTCCGAGACCATGCATGGTCTTGCCTCACCCCCTCTTACTCTGCTTCTTGCACACGGAGCCCTCGCCACACTGGCCTTGTTGTCCCCTGTTCTCCCAAAGTTGGTGCCACCTCAGGATCTGGAACTTGCTTCTCCCTCTTTCCTGAAGCATAGAGGTCAAGCGCAGTGACCTTGGAGCTGGACTATCTGAGTTCAAAGCCTGACTGTCATATCCTTGCTAGTGACCCAGGACGAGTCCCTCACCCTCTCTGTACAGCAGGGTTATCTCCTAGGGTTGCTGTGAGGATGACGTGATCTAATAGATACCGCACCCAGAACAGTGCCTGTGCATCTGCAAGCATCTGCTGTTCTCACCTTCGCACAGCTGGCTCCTTCTCCTCATTCGCCTCCCTGTCACCTGCTCCAAGAAGTGTTCCCCAAGCCCCCTCTCCTGCTGCCCCTCCCATCACTCCACCCCCTGACCCCGCTTCATTTCCTCTCCACACTTACTGTCAGCTGGATCTCGAACTCGCTGATTTTTTCGTTTACTTGTTTTACTTTCTGTCTCCTGCCCTGGAAGGTTGGAGGAGGGGTTTTCGTCTGGGTCACTGCTGATTCCCCAGTGTCTGGCACAGGCCCAGGCACAGAGTAGGAGATCAGTAAATACTTGGAAACGAGTGCATGTCTAGCACACCATATCTGTTCCATGCAGGCTATTTCCCTTCCTTTCCCTGGGTCAAAGGTTGAACCACATCAGTTGGACAAAACTCTCCCCAGCACTCGCTGTGCGGTGCACCGGGCCCTGTGCTGGGCACTGGAGACACAGACACAGCGTAGATCCCACCTGTGGGCTCCCAGCCCAGACAGGAGACAGACGGGTCAAGAGATATCCACGGGACAAAAGAGCAATGTTGAGAGGCACGTGTGGCGGGTCATCGTCACTGCCAACCACCACCATGCCCAGCACTCAGAAGAGTCCTTCTCCCACTGACTGCTCACAACAGCCCCACCTCCTCCCCACTGTTCAGATGACAACTGGGCAGCCGCCCCACCCAGCCATTGCCTCTTCTTCTTGGCAGGCAGCAAGATGCCCACGCCGAGGTTTGGGACACACAGGATTATCCTATTCCCCTCTCCAGACATTCGAGTTCCCAGCTTCCCTCGCAGTTGGGAAGAGGCCATGGGACAGTCCTGGCCAATGAGATGCAAGGGGAAGTCTGCTAGGGAAACTTCCAGAAAGATTTTTACTTCCTGATAAAAGAGAAAGATGCAAGAGATGCACCCCCTTGTGGGAGTCTTTCATTTCCTTTAGGCCCTAGGGCAAGAGGGTGTGTGCAGCAGCCAACGTGGGACCAGGAGGTGACAAGTCTAAGCATAAAATGCCACCATGCTAAAGGTGACAGAGGCAAAAAGACAAGCCTCTGGGTGACATCACTCAGCTGCTACATAAACCTGGGAAGGTCCGCTTGTAAGACTTCATTTTATGTGACATAACAATATTTTTATTGCAAAAGCCATGTGTGATAGATTTGTAAAGAGTTACTGGGGGGGGGGGGTGCAGCTACCAAGTGAGGGACTACATTTCCCAGAATCCCTTGCAGCTACATGTAGCCACGTGACCAATTTCACCAACAGAACCTGAGAGGAAGTGACATGCGTCACTTCTGGGCTGAGGCTTTTAAGAAGCAGGTTTGGTCTCCCTGCTCTCCTTCCCCCTTCTGCTGCCTGGATGCAGATGATGGCAGTGCCCAGAGCAGAAATCTTAACTCGGGGTCCACAGACTTCCAGCAAGGCTGCAGATAGAGTTCAGGGGGCTGGGAAATTGGACGGGAAAGAAATAACATCTTTATTTTCACTAACCTCTGACACCCAGCATTTTCTCCCATTAGGAATGAAGGGAGTAATAGCATCAGTCCCTCAGCCCCCAACAGAAATCACAGCTGTCCTCATATCACATTACAGCTGCAGTATCACGAGAGAGCGAGTGTGCGCATCTACTTTAAAATGACAGCATTTATGACAGCTACCACCAGATCTTGTTTGTAGTGTTAAGAAATAAGAAATATATTTAAAAACATTTTTATAACCGCATTTCAATAAAATTAGTTTCCCTTATAATCCTATGTATTTTATTCTATGTGTTTAAGAATATTATTTTGAGATAGGGGTCCACAGGCTTCACCAGACTGCCAAAGACGGTCCACGATACAAAAAAATGGAGCCACATGATGGACTGAGCCCCAGCGCCCAAGACTGCAGACAGAGGAAACCACTCAAACCACCAACATTCACGCTGGACCATCACGTGAGCAAGAAATACACTCCCACAGCACTAAGCCAGGGAACTTGTGGGCTTATTTGTTCCTGCAGCCTAGCCTACCTTCCCTGACCACTACATCACGTCAGCTGGTAATTCTGCTACTTGCCGTCAGAGGCATCCTATGAGATGGAAAGCCAGATGCTCAGCCTGGGGAAGTGTCTGGCCAGAGTAAAAATGGGGAGGAGAGTGTCGAACCGACAGATACTCACAGTTATGCCACGTGGTGCTGGGGCTCCACTCACTCCAGGTGCTGTTGTAGTTCTGAGCCCTGGCCTTCACCCGTGCGCTGTACGTAGCCCTGGACTTCAGGGTGCTGGCTGTGACGCGGAGGGTGGGGTCCATGTAGGTCACGTTGTAGATTTTGAACTGGGAGAGGAAAGGGAGGCATCAGTGCACCAGCTCTGAAGGAGGCAGTACCAGCTCCTGCCCTGGCTGCTATCCTGAGCTGACCCCGCAGTGTTTAAGAGCCACCAGCCTGGGTACGTGGGTATTCCTTCAGCTCAGGCCTACGGTGCCACCCCCACAACTGTGACCAGTCGAGCAAGATGGGTCAGGGGATCAGACTTCACCCTGGCTCCCCCACTGATTAGCCATGTGACATGACTTGAGCAAGCTGCTCGACCTTCCTGGATTTTGTTTCTCTCATTTGTAAAATGAAGTAAGAGTCCCGACTGTCGCTTTCTGGCTGTGTGACCTTAGGTAAGTGACACAACCTTTTTGCACCTCGATGTCCTCTTCTACAAAATGGCAATAAGAAGAGTGTCTACCTCCCAGAGTGCTCGTGAGGATTAAATGGGCTGATATAGGTAAGCACTTAGGGGGCCTGGCATGCAGGGAGCACGAGCGTCCTTTCTGAAGCACAAATAGGGTCACCACGTCCCTCTCTATCCTTCCTGGCTCTCTGCAGCCTCCACAGTCAAGCCCGAACTCAGTGGCCTAGAGTCTCGGCCCCACCAGCCTAGCCCTGACGGGAGGGGGCTCCCAGGGCCTGCTGTGAGGTGGAGAAGGCAGGAAGAAGATTAGTATGTGTTGTCTGCTGCCTTTTATTTTAAAAAATAAGAGAGAGAGAAGGCATAGACATGGTGGCAGACAGACTCTGAGATGGCCCCCGTGACCCCACCTTCTTTGACCCTCTCTTCTTGAGTGTGGGCGGGCCCTGCGACTTGTTCCTAACCGATGGAATATGGCAAAGGGGACGGGTGCGTGGGGACTACGTGCATGTGATGACATCAGGTAAGACTGTAATTCCAACTTGCTGGGAGACTCTCCCACCCTTGCTGGCCTTGAGGAGGAAGGAACTGAGGGCGGCCTCCTGCCAACGGCCAGCGAGGACCTGAGGCTCTCAGTCCAACAGTCCACAGGAAACTGAATGCTCACAGGAGCTTGACTGTGACCCTTCCCCAACCGAGCCTCACATGAGACTGCAGCCCTGGCCGACTCCTGGATGGCAGCCTTGTGAGACTCTAAGTAGAGGGCCCACCTAAACCGTGCCCAGACTCCTGACCCCCAGAAACTGTGGGACAATAAACGCGTGCCTCTTAAAGCAGCCACGTTTGTGGTAATATTATTATGCGGCAATAGAAAGGTAACGCAGCGACGCATCAACACAGACGCGTTTGCTTGTAAAGGCATGAACTCTCTGGAAGGAAACGCATGCCTCCAAGCCCTCCACCTGCTCCAGCCTGGCCTTCCTTTCCCTCCCGGCAAGAGACGGGAGCAGTGGTCAACATCTGGGAAGAGAGACTGGATGTTGCGGGTGAGGGAGAAACATATTTCCATTCTAAGTCCTTTCGTAACATTTGAATTTTCACTTCATGTAAGTATTACTTTTATTTTAAAAAAAACTTTAAAAAATAAGAAATGAAGTAAAATCTGCTTAAGATCGATTCTGACAGCAAGTGACTGGCCCGAATCCTCTGCCTGGGCTCCTGTCCCTGCAGGGCCGGTTCCTTTGCAGCCCTCTCTCCTCCTCGGACCCCTGCAGACCCTTCCCAGTTCCTGTCAGCTCTGCTTCTGCTGTGGGTCAGATGCTTGTTTGGGGAAACGGTCTGGTGTCAAGTGAGCGGAGGGGAAGTTTTGTACAATGAGGAAGCGAAGTCCCAACAGGTTGCTGGAGAAGCTGGGGGGCAGCTGGAGCTTCCCACGGGGCTGAGGCTGGGGTGGGCACTGCGGGAGGGCACGCTCGCCCTTCCTGTCTTCCTTTCTTTCCAGATATGAGTAAGCAGGAAGCAACGGCTGGATCTGGGTCGCCAACGAGTCATACATCCTGGAGTGGAGTAGGGGATTGGGAAATGTTTTACTAAGAAAAAGCAGAGTCAGAGTTTGCCAGGAACTACTTGCGGTTTGTTTGTTTTTTAACAGAAAGGCCAGGTGTCCGGGGGGAGGAAACAGCACAGGCTCTGGAGTTCAGATCCTGTGTTCAGATCCCAGCTCTGCCATTTCCAGCTTTGGGACGCTGGGCGAGCCATTCCTCCCCTCCAACCCTCAGCTTCCTCATCACCAAAATGGAGAGATGAACACCTTTCCACCCGCAGGGCTTTCACAACCACTGGTGATAACACATGCTGTGCCTGGTACACAGGAGGCACACCAGAAATGGTAACTGTTATAACCATGAGCACAGCATTCATGACCCTGAACTTCTCGCCTGATGGTCTCATTTTCTGCTTCGTTACTGCACACACTCCCACATCCCCATAATCCTCAGATATGCCAGGAATTTTCATACCCCCAAGGCTTTGCTTATCTAGTTCCCTCTGCCTGGCCTACCCTTCCCTCTCTAGAAAACTCCTATACATCCTTCAATGCCCAGGCCAAAACTCCACCTCCATTACAGAACCTTGTCTGAAAATCATCCAGGACAATGAGTAGCTCCATCCCCTAGATCCCACAGCAAGTTTCTAATACCTTTTTTTGGAATTGATCTCACCCAGTCTGAGCCACAGCTGATGTCTGCAACACTAGAGCAAACACGGCCAGACACCGCCCAGCACCTGCGCCACTGGGGTCAGGTACTCAAAGCTCAGGGCAGGTAAGCCTCTGTCTCCAGCTCCAGGATTAATCCTCCTTGGTCTAAACCAATCATGGCCACCCCATTCCTTAGCCTGTGATTGGTCAGACAGGAGCACGTGACCAGCTCTGGCCAATGACTAACGAGGGCAATTTAGGCCCAGCTCCGTCCTTGAGAAGGGAGAGATGAGGGAGGGGGTCTCAGTGGCCTCTGCCTCACCAACAAGAGAAGCTGGGCCTGGAATTCTGAGGCCTGGGCCAGGTCTGAGCACCCACACAACCACTGAGCCCTAGCCAGGGCACACCGACCAATTCTCTCCGCTGGCTGGAGTCCAGAGCCAGGTCCTAAACCCAGCTGCGCTCCGGCCAGCCGTCTGTTTCCTCTTCCCCAGAGGCCCCTTTGGGGACCCCCCCCACCAACACATTCTCAGCCCGTCTGGTTTGGGTTGGAGCTGATCCCACCTGCTGCTCTGGAGGTGCCAATCAGAGCACTGTGCCAGGACCCTCTCTGCTGCCCACAGCCTGCGACAGGTTCAGAGATGGGCTCCTGATCCAAGCCAGGCAACTGAGCATCGGCCCCAGGGCTCCTACTGGGAATACCCGGAAAGAAAACGTTTCCCTCCGTGGCTTTGGGATGGAGGCCTGGAGCGGCCAGTGGGCATATCGGCCACTACATGAGGGAATAGCCTGCCTCAAAATGAAGCCGACACAGAATAAAGCAGGGCCAAGAGATGGAGAGATCCCTGCAACCTGGATCCAGCCATGACAAGCAAACACTCGCCACTTTTCTGGCCCCTACAGGTCGTGCCCTTCTCTTCCCTGCAGCCGAGCCCCTGAACGCGGCCTTGCACAGCCGTGCGCGGAGGGAGATTCACTGACAGAGTGGAACCTGCCTCTCTTCCTGGGCATCTGAGCAACCCCGCTCGCCCCACTGCCCCAAGGTGCTGCTGTGCCAGCCTGGCCGCCCCATTCCCACCCCGAACCCGACGTCCCAGCCCAGGGCCCAGGGAACCACCCCCGAGAGATATAAATCAACACCCACCAGCTCCCTGGGAAGCCAGGAGGGGCGCAGGCAGCAGCAGAGGCTGACACGTCTGGGCCTGCTCCCCGGCGGTCGAGGCCAGGCAGCCTGGCACCAGCACCCAGCACAGCTCAGAGCAGGCCCTCAACAATTCTGAGGAGCGAGTGAGCTACAGCCCAGGGCACCAGGGCGAGGCAGACAGGGTTTCCAAGGCTTGTGGCCTTCAGGAGAAAGGACATTCACGACGTCCTCTGTGCCAGGCAGTGGAGCGTGTCGGTGTCACACATTGTGTGCCCTCAATAGCCCTGTGGGGTAGCTACTCATTATCCCTGTGTTACAGCAGAGGAAAGTGAGGCACAGGGAGGTTAAGTGACATGCTCAAGGCCACACAGCGGGTAAGTGGCAGGGCAGATACTGGAACCCAGCTCTGTGGGACACGGGAACCATGGTTTTCTGAGGTCCCCCCAATGGGAAAGTCTGAGGGGAGAACATGGGTGGCAGGAAATGACCTCCATCCCCATCTGTGACTAAAACAGAGGGGACCGAGCCACCCACAGTAGACGGCCCTGCTACGGGGTACATGAGAGCTTGCTGTCAATCAGCACTCCCTTTTAATACATTGATATGTTCATTTAACAAGGAGCCCACTGCACTGACTGGAAATCAGCGTCAATGATTGGAAAGCAAGTAGTAGGGGCCTCGAGCATCACATGAAAGTAAATACACTGAGAGGACTGGCCCCACGGCCTAGTGGTTAAAGTTTCGTGCGTTCCGTGTCGGCGGCCTCGGTTTGCAGGTTCAGATCCCAGGCACGGACCTACATTACTCAGCCATGCTGTGGTGGTGTCCCACATAGAAAACAGAGGAAGACTGGCACAGACGTTAGCTCAGGGACAATCTTCCTCAGCGGGAAAAAAAAAAGTAAATGCAACGAGAACCAAGAACCAAGCAAGGACATTACATTATGGTTGAATTTGTTTCCTGGGGCAGGCTCTGAGCCTGCAGCCCCTTCTCTCTGTTAAAAATCACTCAGGGTTAGTAAACTCACCAGCTCAGCTGAGACACCTCTCCTGGCCAGGCAGGGTGGGGGGGAGCCCACCTGGAGGGACTGTCTCACTCTGGGACTTGGCAACTTAAGGGGGTGATCAAGGTACCACCTCAAGTCTCAGGGAAACACAGAGGGGCCCAGCCTTCCTTTCAGATGAGGGGCAGGGCCCGGAAATAGCTTCCCTTCTCTGCACACTGGGACTCAGGGCGGAGGGTGGGGAGGCAGTGGCCCCGCACAGAGCCGGGATAGGGGCTCTAGGACCCTAGGTTTGCTGTCTGGCCCAGGGCTGAACCTCTGCTCAGCCGAGTCCCAGGCAAGGCTGGGGAAACCCCATGCAGCGCCCACTCACGTCCGTGGGGTCGTCCTCCTTGGAGATGTTGACCAGGTAGGTAAGCTCAGACCACAGGTGATTCTTCAAAGGGTACGGGTTGCTCCACGTCAGCAGCCACGTGTGGGAGATGGCGTGAACCGTGAGGTTTTGCGGGGCCCTGGGTTTCACTGCAGAGAAGTGGTGCCTGGTGAGGGGCTCGTCCGGGCTGCTGGAGGAGGCCCACCAGGCCCGCAGACCCCAGGCCCCTGAGACAGTCAACAAGAGCTCCGTAGTACATTTATGGGTGCCACAGAGATTCAGAGCAGAACAAGAGAGTTACAATCACCATACTGATTCTAATGAATCTAAATAAAGAAAAGCCCCTAGTAAATAACGACATAGCACAGAGATAGGGCCTCAAGTGTGAGGCCAAAGGAGAAGCAGCCAGAGTTCGGGTTCCTTTGGCTTCTGTATTTTGCGTTCCCTGGAGGAAGGTGGTGAGTAACCGCTAAAGTGCCAAGTTGAATTCCAGCAACTTTGTCTCTTTTTAGGCAATCATATCCATAGGACACAGGGATATAATGCACATTAAGTCAACATACACATGTAGAAATTATTTTAATTCACAGGTTCATTCATGGGTTGCTTTAGATAACCCACTGACCACCAGCGGGATGAGCAGGCCCTTCAGGAACTGCTGATGGAGTGGCAAAGACTGTGAGCTCTGTGAGAACACTGCATCTGCTGCTTAGGAGCTGTGTGACCTTCGGTGGGTTACTTGCGTTCTCTGTACTACACTTTATTCACTTGCAAAATGAGAATAGTAACTCTTCTGGAAACTGAGGCTCAGAGAAGTACTGTGACTTGTTCAAGGTCACACAGCAATAAACAGTGTTTTAAACTCTTGTCACTAAACTTCAGCAAGTTCATGGGGAATTCCTGTGGGGCTCTGGGTACCAGGATAAGGTCAGCCTTCCATGGTCCAGACTGTCTGAAGATGCAGCAGCTGACCAGTTGACAGAGGGCAGAAGAGAGTTCCCAGCTCAGTTTTGAATCTGCAGCAGCATGCCTTCCATCGAACACGCTCATCTCGACATCCCAGTCTGGGCACTTAAATTCAGGGGGCTGAAATATCTGAACTGAAGGGGGCCTGATACACTGCTGAGCACGGACCCATTTCAAAGACAGGTGGACTGAGCCCCAGAAGGGAGCAAGAACCCCATCAGGTTTGGGAAAAGGCAGAAGGCTGCTTGGAGCCCCCAACCCTGAATGGAGCCCGCCCCCCGTCCCAGAGCCAGCTGGCTGTGGGCACACAGGCCCTGCCCGCCCTGCTCACCGTGCCGGCTGGGCTTGAAGGAGCTGTTCCACAGCAGCTGGTTCCCAGCCCACAGGTCCAGCTCATAGACGTCCTCACTGACGATGTTGTCCATCAGCATACGGCACACGCACACTTCATCTTCTCTGTTCTCGGGGACACACGTGAGGTTGCTGTAGACACGGGTGCTGCGTTAGGCCGGTCAGGTGACCCACGGGTGTCCCTGGGACCCACCTTAAGGAACCACATGCTCTTCCATCTTCCAGGTCACTCTGCCTTAGAGGATCAGATCTGGAGGCTTGGGAGCAGTGTCCAGGGTGTGCTGGGGACAGCGGACTAGGACTTCCCTGCTGGCCACAGCCCCTTCCACACCCACCATGGCCTTGGACACGCCCCTGGCTGCAGCCATGGTCCCAGGACTTGGCTGGTCCCCGAAAGCCAGTGAAAGGGAAGAAGCTGACGCATTCAAGAGTTGGTGACGATGTACGTGTGTGTCCCAGCATGCCTCTGGGTAGCACAGCCTATCCCAGTGGACAGCAAACTGTGGCACGACCTGCCTGCTGCCTATAGGCATACGCCCTGTGCAGCACAGCATCATCCTAATGCGCCACCAGAAACAGTCAACCCCACGTCTCATGCGCTAGGCCAGGGCTGGCAAACGTCTTCTGTGAAGGGACAGATAGTACATGTTTTGGGTTTTGAGGGCTATACTACATAACTACATAACTCTTCTGATGTAGCACAAAAGCAGCCAACCATAGACAATACATAAACGAATGGGCACGGCTGTGTGCCAATAAAACTTTATTTACAAAAGCAGGCAGTGGGCCGAATGTGGCCCAAGGGCCACAGTTTGTGGATCTCTGGTCTGGGCCAACGTAGCACACACAGAAGCACAGGCCATCCACCCTACTGCATCCCGGAATACCACCTGTGTCAGTGCACCCTATGCTCTGGTGTGCTGTGCACCCCAGGATGCCCCTGTGACTGTGTTCCCTTGTGTCCCTGGATTTGTGCCCAGGATCACCACCTGTAACAGTACCTTGCGTATCACGGATTATCCCAGGGAACCACCTGGAACAAAGTAACCCATGTTCCATGGTCCACCGACCATCACAGTGAGCTCCACTGCTAAGCCTGTACCCCCAAACAATGGTCTAGTCTGACAGCTCTCAACGTGTGGTCTAGGGGGCCACCAGGTCAAACTATTTTCATAATACTAAGACATTACTTAAAATTTCTGTTTTAATTTCTAAGAGGGTAAATATTGATAGAAGCTACCCAGACAAAAGCTTTTGGGGTCCACACTAACTTTAAGTATGCCAAAGAGTCCTGAGACCAAAAAGTCTGAGAACTGCCGGTCTAGTACAGAATTCTACCTACCCACATGCCACACGCCTTGGGGACAGTGTGCTCGGAGCAGTGTGACATGCTCGCTGTCTCTCACACATGCAGCGCCCTCGGGCACCTCGCCCCCGACACGGAGCCCAGGGAGCTGCAGTGACTGCTGCAGCATCATGCCCTCCGGGGCCGCCCAGCCAGGCGAACTCCAGGGCCAAGCCTCGGGGCAGCTTCCCCAGATGCCCAGCTCTGCACAGGCTTACTCAGAGAACTCGTCGTTCAGCTGGTAGGACAGACGGAGCTGGGCACTGCAGTTGGTGGGACGGTCCATCTTCCACTCACAGGTGGAGGCGCTGATGTAGTCGGAGAAGCAGGCGGTGAGATGCAGGACCTTAACGCTCCCTGGGGAGACACAGGAACACTCTGAGCAGCCGGAACCCGACAAGCAAGAGGGCCATGTGCCCCCAGGGCAAGTCGGAGACCAGCTCAGACAGGACCAAGGGGCCCACCGCAAAACCAGGAAACCACAGTCCCAGGCCCAGGCGTGTGCCAGCCCTCATAGAGCTGCAGCAACGACTGTGGCTCCTGGAGCTTCCCAGCCAGCAATGGAGTGATTCCCGAAGCTGAAGAAGTAGCCTGGGGTGCAGGGTCCATCAGCAGGGACGGACTAAAGGCACGTTCATCAGAGGCAAACTCATTTTAACCTGCCCGTGGCCAAATGGAAGGGAAAATGTGTGGCAGTCTAAGGCATGCTCCCCCCGGCCCCCGGGGTCCGCCCCGCGAGGTGCGGTGGGCAAGGCATGCTCTTCACTTGCCCGCTCCTATTCCCCATCCTGCTCTGCGCTCAGGAGGCTCATCCCCATGGTCTTGTCACCCAGGTGCCCCTGTCCTCGGGCTTCCTGTGGGGGCAGCACTGAAGGGCTGGATGAGAGGCTGGGGTCCTTCTTCCAGCTGTTGTGGCAGAGCCGGGACTGGAACCCGCCAGGGTGGACACTGGGTTTGCCAAATTGTCTGAGAGCCACATTAGCTCTGGACCACCCGGGCCCTCAGCACGGCCGGTCACCATCACCGCCGACATCCATTTGCATCTGTTCCTGGATAAAGGGCCCACTATACCAAGAAGAGTCTTAGATATTTAATAAATATCTTAAACTCACCTCATGTCCACAACTAACTCCTGATTCCCTGGCCCCCAAAACACAGGCTCCTTTGCGTCTCAGAAATGACGCCGCATCCTTGCCGGTGGCTCAGGTCAGAAATCTCGGAGTCCCCCTCGACATCTCTCTCCCACCTCAGTTCCAGTGTTTTCAAGTCTACCTTTCAGATGGATCCGGAAGCCAGTCCTCTCATCTCTGCCTCTCCAAGCCACCTGGCTCACGGTGGCACCTCAGCCCTGGTCTCCCAGCTTCCACCCTCGCGCTTACCACCAGGCGGATCCTCTGCTCAAACCCGCAAGGACCACCACCAAGGTAACGTGGCCGCCCTGTTGCTTCGCTGACTTTGTCTCCCTCCTCCTCCTGCTCCCTGCCTCCACGCCGGGCCCCCGCCATCCCCCCATGCTCCAGGCAGCCTCTTGCCCAGGGCCCCCACTGAGGGCCTCCTCCCCCAGAGAGCTGTGCGGCTCCCCACTTCCTCGAGCCTTTGCTCAACTGTCACTCAATGAGGACTTCCCCGAGAGCGTGTTCGAAACTGCAGTCCTCCCACTCCACCGAGCCTCCCCACCCTCCCTACTCTGTCCTATGGTGTCCTCTCCCATCGCCTTCTAACAGTCTCTAGAATTTACCCATAATTAGGACCATTTGCCACTGGCTATCCCCTCCCACTACAGTGTCATCTCCTCAAGGCCAGGGACTTCCATTTTGTTCACTGACTATCCCAGGAGCCCAGGGCAGAAACGATCAATAAGCGTTTGCTGAATGACTGCAGGAATGAGAGGGGTGACTTACCAGAGCCTGCCGCCCACACCAGGATCAGGCAGCTCACAGGGAGCGTGAGCCCGGGGCAAAGGCACCCCATTGGGAGACCCTACGGCACCTGCGGAGAGAAAGTGAGCCGGTGAGTGGACTCGGGGTGCCTACCACGCCCAGCACCCTGCAGCCTTCAGGGCCCACCTCCTCCAGACACAGCTCCTCCCCGGCCAGAGGCGCGCCCTCCACGCTCCCCAGAGCTGTTTATAACCACGAAACACAGCCTGAATGCATAAAGCCAAGAGCAGAGCCATAGAACACCTGTCCCATGGCCTGCTAAGTCTGAGCACCCCTCAGACTTCTGGAAGTTCATAAGGCACATTTGTGTGTAAAGGTTCTGGTAAGTCCTGCAGTAAAGAAATTTATTTTCTTCATTAACCCAACGCTTACCAAATTTCTTTCCATACCCAACTTTCATTTTTGTGTGTGTATTTTAAACCCCAATTAATCCCACAAAGGATTTACAATTCCTTGAATTTACAATGGTTTGGAAATGCTAATCTAACTGTCCAGCCTTCAAGAGCCAGTTAAATAAATGGTGGTATACTCATGCAATGAAGTAGCAGGCAGCCACTGAAAATGACGCTGTGGAATGTGTTAGACCTACCACGTGAATGGACCCGATTCTTCACTCCTCTGATAACCATGTAACCGTGCAGTGACCCCCCCCACCACTCTGGGCAGGGCATACTCTCTGCTCCCCCCTTCGTCTCTGGGCTCAAGCACATGACTAGCTTCGATCAGCAGAACATCAGCAAAACTGACGCATGCAGAGGCCACCTCTGCATGACCACTGCCTGGAGAACACGCTCGGGCCCACCTGCTGGAGGACGGTGACATGCAACAGTCCCAGCAGTCTCATTCGGCACCAGGCAGCTGCCCGCCACCCCACCCTGTCACGTGAGTGAGCTTCTGCAAGATCAGCAGGCCCAAGATGTGTAGCCCACCTGAGGCTGCCCTCAGATGCATGAGCAAGCCCAACAGGACCAGCCAAGCCCAGGTACACTGGCCCCCAGGCTCAAGCTTAGTAAGTGCCTCCTGCTGTGTGCCCCTGAGGTTCTGTGCTTGCTTGTCACATGGCATTATGTCCCCTGGGTCACGACTCCGCCACCCTGACTTCTAATCCCATAGAGCACCGGTGCCATTCTGCAGTTTATGCAAAGGGAACGTGCGCCGCCTCTACTGCGTGCATGGCGGCCCGTGACTCAGGGCCGAGGGACGAAATCAGGAGGTGCAGCCAGCCAGGAAGAACGACAGTTCACATCCCCCAGATCTCAAGGCCACTCACACATTGGTGTCTATTCTTCCAGGTTTGTTTCCATGAAAATAAGGAGATAGAAGAATTTTATTTACCAAAGCAGCACCCTCTCCATACTAAAACTTAAACTTTAAACTTATTGTACAATTAATATCATTCCATGCCACTGAATTTAGATCCAAAGCATCAAATGAGTCGCCCTCCATTGTGTGCCGGCCGTTGGATTTTAGCCGTGATTTATCACTTTCATTACTTTGTTCTCATACACAGCGTGGTCTCCATGCCTGTCCTTGGAGAATCATCCTATACATTTCTCTGATTGTTCCCTTAACTTTAATCACCTGCTCTGTCATTTACTCCTTGTGAATGCTGAGAAAGCTGCTTAACCCTCTGTGCCTCAGTTTCCCAATGTGTAAAGCGGGGCTAACAGCCCCATCTCAGTGGGGCGTCATGAGGATTGAATGAGCTAACACACGTGGAATCCTCAAACAGCGACCTGAACACAGGGACAGCTCAAGGAAGGCCACCAGTTGTTATCCTGAAGGAAGATGCTCAGAAGCAGGATCCCCCAGGGCCGGGGGGTGTGCACTTCCTCCAACACTCCCAGCGCATGAGGCCCATGGCCTCTAGAAAGCAGTGTCCCGAGGCACACTCCCGGCAAGGCTGAGCGGCGCCCCAGTCCTGCCTGGGTGTCTGCTTTGGGGTCACGTTTGGAAAAGTGGCATCAGCCTCCTCCTGCTACTGAGCATCCGTGTGCTGTCAAGACAGCTCCTCTCCCTTCCAGACTCTGGTTCCTTTGCCTGCAATGCAGAAATGACCCCACGATGGACCCACCAGGTGTGCCGCAGAGGGCGAGAGGTGTGTACCTAAACGCACCTGCCCCGGGTGTGCGGCACGGTAAGGGCCACGCTGGAAGCCTGCGGCCCTGCTGGAAGCTCTCCAGTGACTTCGCCCCACGTGAAGGCCCCACCCAGCCGGGCTCATCTCCCTCTCCACCTGGCCCCGCACGTGTGCATGGAGGCGCCACCACCTGGCCGTCTTCACTTCCTGCAGCTCTCCAAACACCCCGAACTCACTCCCACCTCCACACTGTCCTCTCGCTGTCCTTTTCATTCACATTCCCTCTCTCTCAGTCTGTCTGTCTCTCTCTAATTTATTCATAACGAATAAGTTTCCCCTCAACGCGCCAGTGTATGTTTCAGAAAAACAAGAACATTCTCCTCCATAACCATAATACGACCATCAAAATCAGGAAACTAACAGTGATGCATCACGGCCTTGGAACCCACAGACCCTCCTTTCATCTTGCCGATGGCCTCAACGATGCCCTTATAAGTCCAGGATCCAGTCCAGGGCCGTGCGCTGCATCTGATTATCACGCGGACCCGGCGCCCAGGTCTTGGCTTCTAAATACTCTGCACCGAAAGGAGCCAGGGCTCTTGGGGGAAGTGACTCACTCCAGGAGCAGGGAACAAGCCTGAATTCTTCTTGTGCCAGAAAGTAGGCGAGTGATTCAAGAAGGAAGGGCACAGGTCAAAAAAAGCCACAGGAGCCAGGCTGAACAGGTGCCCACTGGCCAAAACAGGCACCGCTGGAGCATCACAATAAATCTTATAGTAACCAATTGTAACCCTCGCACTTAAAACAGGGGTCCAGGTGTCTGCAGTGAAAAAGATCTATAAGCGGGGGGGGAGGGAGCTCTATTCCGCCACAGCAGCCTGTGTCCCCACAAAACTCGTACTAATTATTTAATTAATGAGTCAAAATATTTTCTAATTAACTTTATAATACAGAAACCTGGCAGACACCCCCTTTAAGCAAGTGGTCAAAGTTAACATCGCCAGGAATGGGACAAAACAAGGTCACGAACTTTCTAGAAACAGTGCCCTGAGACCACATCACTTCTCTGTGTTCCTGCCCCAGAGGCACAAATCACCTACGAATGTCAGGCAAACCTAAACTGAGGGGCGGTCTCTAAAGGCACCGGCCTGT
This sequence comes from Equus quagga, assembly GCF_021613505.1. Taxonomy (NCBI): domain Eukaryota; kingdom Metazoa; phylum Chordata; class Mammalia; order Perissodactyla; family Equidae; genus Equus; species Equus quagga. The sequence goes on along the minus strand of NC_060273.1, from coordinate 20,888,747 downwards.
CCTCTTCAAGGAGCGCCACGGGGAGAGGGCCGAGAGCCAGGTGCATCCTGTTCAGGGCCAAGTTCCGCGTACCTGCGACGAGGCCTGGCACATCGCATGGGCTCAGTGCGTCTGTCGCATACAGTCATTTTGGACATGATGTGGGCCCCTAACGGGCTCAGCATGGGCTGGAAAGCCCTCCCTAGGAGGAGACTCAGCATCCACTTGAAGCCCCAGGTCACCTTCCTGGCTGAGAGTCCAGTGAAGATCAAGGAAGGACAGGTGGGAGTGGGGTTGTGGGTCCACCACGCCGGTTTCTTCGGCAAAGCCCCAGTAACTTTCCCTCTTGCCAGATCACACATGTCTGCAGCATCCTGGGCTCAGAGACTGCAAAGGTGTCACTTTAGCCCCAATTTTGAATAAAGAGAAACAGAGACGCCAAGATGCGTGTCCAAGGTCACACAGCAGACGGGCTATCGTGGTAAATCCCTGGAAAGGGAGGTAGGGGAGTCAAGCAACCCCTCGGGGTCCACTAAAACATCTCATCTGTGGCAGTCAGGGATGTTGTCTTTGATCTCTTTCGGAGGGCACATCGACATGCGCATGTGCACGCGCACACCCACTAGCTGGCTTCACAGGGCTGTGCCCATGCTGCCTCTCAGAGGGATCTGCTGCACAGATGCACCGGGAATGGAGGACAAGGCATGGATGAGCAGAGGAAGGAAAGAGAGCTACTACCAGGCGGCCGGGGTCAGGCAGATGGCGAGAGGACGTAATTTCAAGTTTGCACCCTCAGTCAGGGGGTTCCTGACGTGCTGGAGTTGGGAAGGGCTCAGGTGCTGCCTGCCCAGCTCAGCTGCCAATGGGACAGGGACGCCCCACAGGTCTGACATGCGGCTGTCCAGTTTCTGCTTGTACCCCTCCACAGACGGGGCTCTCACCCCGAGGTCATGGTTGAGCAGAACCTGACTATTGAAAACAGCTTCCTTATTTCGAGCCAAGGGTTTATGTAACACATCCTGCTTGTCAAGCACTCACGTTGGGCTCGAGACTTTGCTAAGTGCATGAGGAGCCATTACCTTACTGAATCGGCCTGAGACTTGCAAGCGGGAGTCCTCCTACTGCGGGCAGAGACCAAATCACCTGCCCAGCGAGAGGGCAGAGCTGGAGGAGAATCCAGGTCTGTCGGCTTCGGAGCCCAAGGTACATTCCGAAAGATCAATTCCTTCAACTTCTCCTCCTGGAACCACAAACTGGACCCAACAAGATGAAATGAAACGAGCCAGGAAGAGCTGGCCATCCTGCTTGTCAATTTCAAACATCAGTTGTCCAAGCACAGGACCGGAAAGCCTGACTGAGCAGCAGAAAAAGCCTGGGGCTTTTTTTATTGTTTACAAACTCCCCATGAGCCAGAGGTGAAGAGCAGCTTAAAAAAAAGTCAGCTAAAGTCATATTAACAAAGATACAAGAGCTACGAAAAGGGAGGTGACAGTGCGCAACCACACCTGTGCATCACTTTGGAAGAAATACTGCTGATTTGAAGCTTGTCAAGAAGATGATAACTGACACAGAGAGGACCCCAAAATCCCAGAAAGCCTAGAAGATCTTTGCCTAACAGGCTCTGCCCTCCTAGATCCTGCAGCCTCACCATTCACTTAACAAACATACAATATTGACCACATGCCAAGTTTCCTCTAAACAGTTTACATATTAATTCGTTCAATACTCAAAACAGCCCTACAAAGAAGGTACTATTACTTTCCCTATTTTCAGATGAGGAAACCAAGACACAGAAAAGTCAAGTCACTTGCCTGAAGGCTGCAGAGTGGTGACAGTCCCGGGATGAGAACGGGGGCGGGTGGGCTCCAGGGCCTCGACTCTGAACCACTCTGTGTGTCTAGAAGCCAGAGCCCTTCCTATTTTGGAGGTCCCTGACCCGTCTGAACACGTGATGCAAATTCCAAACGCTCTTTCTGGAAAAGTGCACACATTTAATTCTGCATTCCGTTTTAGGGTTCACAGATCCCCCGAAGCCCAAGGAAGGACTCCAGGTCAAAGGCCCCTTCTCCAGGCAACAAGCAGTTTTTGAAGGTCTCTGAACAGAGCTGTGGCAGGATTTTCAAAAGCCCCGTCTGGGGCTGAGAGAAGGACAGGACGAGGGGGCCCGGGGGCCGGCGACAGCCGCTCTCCTTCCTCCTACGTCACCTGAACATGAGAACGCCGCCCTCGAACTGCCTACTCGCGCTTCACTGGCCTCTGGCTCCTGAAGGGCATCTTCATGGCGGGGCCAGAGAGGCCTGGGGTTCACGGCCCACCCAGGAGGAGCATCTCTGACTCAGAAAAAAATCTAAGCCCCCGAATAAAACAGCCGACCCCAGAGGGCACGCGCTGTGTGACTTGTGACTTGAGTTATGCAATGAGGGGGGGAGGGGGGGAGAGGGGTGCAGGGGGCGGGAAGGGAGGGAGGGAGGGAAGAGTGCCTATAAAAGGCCAACACCAGGATCCCTGTGAGGACAGACTGTGGTGGGGGAGACACAGCCTGTGCACGTGATAAAACTGCACAGACCTGAAAATGTGCAGACGCACACCCACGCACCCAACTCACCCCCCGCACAAACGAGTCCAAGTGCCACAGAGGCAGTGTGAACAGGGTCAGCGGACTGTATCAACGTCAATGTCCTGGTTGTGAAATGTACTATAGTTTCATAGGAAGTTACCCTTGTGGGAAACTGAGGGTACAGGGATCTTTCTGTATTACTTCTTACAACTGCATGTCAGTCTACAATTATCTTAAAAGTTTAAGAAAATGCAAAAAAAAAACACCCCAAAACACAAGCCCCCTGATGATCTGGCCTCTGCCACTTGTCCAGCGCTGCCCCCGACGAGCCTTGGGTCCCAGTGGCCTCTGAGTGCTGGCTCCCCCGGCCCCTTTCCCCCTCGCAGCCTTCACACCCAGAAACACCAGCTAGTGAGGGTTCCCTGCGCATTCTTATCACAGCACCTGTTTATTTCTGTCATGTGCTTATCACCATGTCTAATCGTGTCACTGAGGTTACATGTGTGAATGTTTACGTTATTTCAGGATGTAGATGGCAAAGATAGAAAGAATTGACTGCAAAAATTTTTTCAACTTCCCCAGATCAAATCATGCCATAAAAAAATAGAAAGCAAGCAAAAGACTAGAAAAAGGTAGCAATCTACATCACAGTGGGTTAATGGCTTTCATATACAAAGAGGGCTTACAAATCAATAAGACAAACTCTCTTTAAGAAAAATAGGCAAAGGACATAAATGGTTCACCAAAGAAGTGTTCCGTGTTGGCAAGACATGAAATAGCCACTGTCACTCTGCAGCTAGTTCATGAAGCCTGGGTGTGAAAGAGAACCTGGAACAGCTAAACTGTTTCTTTGTCTATATATGTATTGTTTGTCTTTTCCTCCCCCCTATAAGGATGCCACGAGGGCAGAGTTTCATGCCCCTGGTGCCGAAACAGCGCCAGACACACACACAGCATGCGCTTGATGAATGTCTGTCAAATGAGTGACTGGCTAAAATTCAACAATGACGGATCCAATCATCTATTTTCAAATGGGGAGTGTGTACCAAGCCTTTGCCCATAATCACTGCTATACCTATGCAGAGCTGATCACGTGCCTGGCCCTGTTCTAAGTGCTCTCAATACAGAATCAACTCTGTCCTCACAGCAACTCTACGAGGTGGGTGCCGTTCAAACCCCACTTCACAGATGGGGAGACGGAGGCACAGAGGGGTCAGAGCACTCGCTTGTGGTCGCAGAGCTGGGGTCTGGGCCCCGGCAGTGTCACTCCAGAATCCACGTGCAGAACCACTGTGTGTTGCTGGCTCTTGAAACGCAGGCCCTGCCGCCCCGGGACGGGGTGTTATTGGCCAAAGAGGAAAATTAAGGTCTAGAGAGGGCAAGTCCAAGGTCGCAGAGTTAGGAAGCGGCGGAGTCGGTGAGAGAGGAGAAGCGCCGGTAGTGGGAAGTGCACCCGGGAAGTGGGAACTCACTCTTTCAGTTTGAGGGGACGAGCGGGGCACGTCCTGAAGCATCAGAAGCCAGCGGTGGGTGGTCTGGAAGGGAGGAAGCAGGGCTCTCCGGAGCCGGCGGGTGGGCAGGGCATAGGTCCGTGCTCCTCTGCCCTCTCTCAGCTGCAAACCGCCCTGAAGGGTGGGGGACTGGACGGCAGACAGGATGCAGCCAGTCCTGGACAAGGGGTGAGTGGAGAGGAAGCCGCCACAGCAGAGGCTGCGGTGGCCTCGCTTGGGAGCAGCTGACCCCTGAAACTCCACAATCTTACGGCCTGGAGCTTCCTCCAGACAGCCGGGCCGGTCTGGCAGGGGACCAGGGACACTTCCCCCTTGGCCAGCAGCTTCCCAGAACTGCCGACTGGCCGGGGTTCCCAGAACCGGCAGCCACGTCAGCAGCCCCACCCAGAATGGCGAGGCGGGCCAGGCCAGAGCCCCAAAATGGCCTGGGCGCTGCCTGCCTGCCCCAGCCCGGCCCGGCCCAGCGAGGGGAGTGGGGTGGCGGCAGGCTGGGTTTGCTACCACCAGGAGCAAGACCCAGCCACCTTAGCCAACGGGGCCCGCCAGGCTCCCTGTGTGCCTACTGTGTGCTCAGCCCTCCTTCATGCCCTCCTGTGTTCTTGGTATGGCTGTTTTCTGAGTACCTACTATGCGCCAGCTACTACAGATGCAAAAAAGGCCAGTCACTCATTCCTTTCTTCCTTCTTTCCTTTAACAAATATTTGAGCGAGAAGGGAAGTTGCTGGAGGGCTTGGGGCTCAGAAGCGACATAATGAGACTTCTCCAAGGATCCCCATGGGCTGTGGGGCCAAGGTCAGAGCAGGGACAGGTGAGGAGGCTCCAGGACGGTCGGGGCAACGGGTGTGGGCTCGGCAGGGCCACGGAGAAGGAGCGTAGCAACCGGCTGGGTTCCAGCTCTGACAATGGACTCTGGGAGGCAGTGAGAGAAAAAGAGGACTAGTCGGGGGCCAAGAAGGCCTCTGGGTTTCGGCCTGAGCTACTGAGAGGATGGAGCTGCCATTTACCAAGAGGGAGGGGGCCGCGGAGGAAGCAGCCTGGAGGGGCGGCAGCCAGAGAGGAGGGGCGGGAAGGAGCACACACAGAGCCCTGACTGTAGGCCCCTGGAGGAACAAGAACCCTCCAGGCGGGGAGGGGTGTGGGGAGGGCGGGCGCGTCCCACAGAAGGCAGGGCGCCTGGGTCCTGTGCCCAGAGCCCGCAGCTCTCAGGGTCTTCTCCGCTCACACCCACCGCACCTCCTCAGCACCATGCGCTGCTCTAGATGCTTCAGGTCCGCCCGCGGGGCGAGCGCAGCTGTGAGCCCACTTCACAGACGGGGAAGGCTCTCAGAGGGGTGCAGGCACCAGATGAGCAGAGAGGGTGAGGCATGCCCTCCCTTCCCCTCCGCACGAGCCCATGGTGAGCGCTCCAACCGACCCTACGGTCCCCAGGGCGGCGGGGAGTCACCGAGGGCTAGCACACAGGGGAGGAGCCACTTTCCGGACAGCCCCCTGGGCCGGGTGCGGGAGGTGGTGGGCTTGGGAGGCAAGTGGAGTGTGGTGGGCAGCAGAGGGCACAGCTGGAGCTGGAGAAGGGGGCAGGCCTGTTTGCAGGCGGACGGGGCAGAACCTGGTGGGGAGCTGGCCGAGCGGGAGAGGTGGCCTTGGGCTGGGGTGGTGGGGCACAGAGGCAGAGAACTGGCCCGCTGGGGACGAGCCAAGGACACAGACCAGTGAGTGGCGCAGGGGGCCAGCCTCTAGGAGGCAGGATGTCATAGCGGCCTGGAGCTCAGAAGGGGCTTCAGGCTACAGACAGACTGGAGGGTCACCAGCTGTGGGTGAAGCTCAGGGGGGTCGTGCAGAGTAAGACAAGGCCTCATCCGAGAGGCACAGGAGAGGACTGGAGTCCTTCACGGGACACAGCTGGGCCCCCTGGAAGGGGATAGGCTGGCATCTTGTGCCAATGACCACTCTATGGCAAAGTAGACACAGTGAGTCCAAGTGGCCAATGGGGTCCCTGGGGAGGCACCCGGATGACCTGCCCATTGACAGAAGGTACTGGAAGCCCAGGGAGGAGGCTGAGCCTGAGGGACGTGCATCCAGATGCTACCTGCTCAGGAGCCTTCGTCACTCTGCAAGCCCTTCTCGTCTTTATTTCTCTGCACAGCACCTACTCCTCACAGCACATTCCACACGCACGGGTCCTGTTCATTGTCCAAATGCCCCACCTGAATGCCAGCCCCATGAGGCCGGAGGCTGTGTCCATCCTGCTCACGGCTGTGGCCCCAGAGCCTACCACAGTGCCTGGCACACAGTGGGTGGGCCCTGGATGCTCGCTGAACGGAAGAATGAACATCCCCGTGGCTGTGTGCAGGGAGGCCTGGTCAGCCACCCCTGACGGAGGCAGGGGTAGAACCGGGAATTTTCCACCTCTCTCTGTCAGATAAACACTGACCAATTCTGGCTCAGCGTCTCCGTAAATAACCTAATGTGGGCAGTGAACTGGGTCACCCTGGGGGAGCTGAGCCCCGGAGAGCGGGTAATTGGGGCATTACCATGATCATTACTCTCTGCCCAGAGCAGCAGATGCACGACGTCTGGCCCAGGATGCTGATTAGATTTCGGCTGTCTTAGTGACAGGCACTGGCTCCGAGGGCCTCCTTCCTGAGGTCACCATGATTGCCCCTGCATGTCCCCAGTTCCTCCAGCCTTGAGAGACCATGCTCTGGACCCTTTTGCCCATGGGTTCCACTCTCCCCCAAAATGGACTAGCCTCAGTCTCAAATGTACCAGACTCTGCTTTGTACTTGACCCTCACCACCTCATTTAACCCCGACAGCAACCTAAGGAACATGGAAAGTGCAGTTATTATCATCCCCATTGGCAACATGGGAAAACTGAGGCTTAGAGAGGTTCAGGAACCTGCCTAAGGATGCACAGCTAGTAAGCGGTAGAACCAGGATTTGAAGCTGGACTTTCTGGCTCTGGAATCTGCAATACAGCCTGACATGGAGGAAGCTGCCAGAAACCTGCTCCTTTTATATATCTCTGTTTGTTCCTCCTGGCAAGCCCTGTGTGGAAAATGTGGTCAAACATGCCCCCTGCACAGAGGGGGAAACTGAGGCTCAGAGGGGTCCAGAAATCACCCACGGTGACGAGGCAGTAAGTGACTGAGCCAGAACTTGGCGTCCATCGCTGTCTCCCCAGCCTGGGCAGTGAACTTGTCTCCACAGTGACCAGGACTTTGCCCTCAGGGTGAACCCGAAGCCCACAACATGTCAGCACAGATAAGAGCTCCCTGTTCACCTTCCGTCTGCACACAGGCGTCGGGGAGGTGCTCTCCCTCCAGTTCTTCCTGTTGCCTCATCCCACATCATTTCTGACACAGTCAGCGACACAGAGACGTGTGGGGTCACTCAGGTGGGCAGGGAGCCCAGAGCATCTACGACGGGGAAGCATAACTCTGGGCCTGACTGCACAGGCCCCACCCTGACTGGCGGGGAGACCCTGGCAAGCTGGGGTCCTCTCAGGGCCTCAGTCTCCTCATCTGTGACATCAGGGCAGGGCCACTTGCCTCAGGGGTGGCTGCGAGGGGGCAGAGACCACAGCTGGGTGGAAGAGACTGGACAGCGTTGACAGAGCAGGTGGGAAAAGCTCCTCTCGAGCTCTGACGCCTGAGTCCATGACGGCTGCCAGGGCAGCACTGACCGGTCCCGCAGGACAAGCTGAGCCAACGAGCTGGGCCAGAAGGGCAGTACCGATCCCATTTCTACAAAGTTCAAAGGAGACCCGCGGTCCCGGGGTTAGAAGTCAGCACAGCGCTGCGGGGGCACAGGGAACCTTCTGCGGCCGCCACGCCCGTTTCTCGACCAGGTCCCGCAGGCCTGTGTTCCCTCTGTGAACACGTGGAGCTGTGCACTCCTCAGCGGACGTTGCAATAAACAGGAAAAGAAGAAAAAGACAGATGAGAGGGCAGGAGGAGGGCGGCGCACAGTCTGCACCCGGGGTGTCAGCAAAGATCTCAGAACCAGCAACCCGCAGGGCTGGGAGGACCCCAAGACCCTTCGCCCACTAGGAGGACACTTCAGGTCCCCTGGGCCTTTACGGGGCCACCCACCCTCTGCCTGCCTGCCTCCAGCAACAGGACACTCCCTGCCTCTGGGGCAGCTCAGGCCCGGCCACCTACCCGAGGAAGCACCAGGACCCAGGAGCGCTCAGGCGCCTGCCCGCCCTCAACCAGAGCCTACAAGTGGGAGCACCGCCCGGCCCTGCGGCCGCCACTCTGCCTCGGTCACGTTTTGCCACATGAAAATGAAGGCCTAGGCATTGCTAGGTCTTTTGATTTTTCAAAAACAGCTAGAAATCCAGATTTTTAGGCCTGCTACCCTGATTTTTAAATGTTGGAAGATAGTTCAGCTTTTAAAAGCTGCACCCTACATTTGTGGCCCTTCTTTGGCTGGTGTCCCCGTGGGTGGGTGGGTGACCTGAGACGCGACGAGACACCCAGAAGAGGAAGGGAGCTACGGGCGAGGCCCGCCCCTCCCCAAGCAGCGGCGCCCCAAGGGGAAAGGCTGCGGGCTCCAGCGCTCCCTCCTCCCGGGATGGGGCGCGGTTGTCATGGTGATGAGAAGGCGCAGGGCTGGAGGCACCCCGTGGCCCGCTCCCGTGCGGCCGAGCAGCATCACGTGTCAGCGGGCATCCCAAACCTCCCACGAGCCCCTCCGCCTCCCCCCTCACGGGGAGGGCGGGGCCAAGAGCAGTCCTGCAAACCTGCGCTCCCCCAGCCCCGCCCACCTGACGCGGAACGCGCACACCGCCCCCTCCCGCACTGGGCTCGGGCTGTCTGCTCCGACTCTCGCTGCCCCCTCAGGAGATTCCCGTTGAACCCTGCTCCTTGCCCAGCCCACCTCACAGCCCCGCCTGTCCCCCTGTCCCTACAGCCTTTCCGTTCTGGGGGCCCAGTGGGCCGCGCCTGTCCTTTCTCTCCTTTTCCATCCTGGAAGTTCCTCCAGGTCAGGGACTCTGTCTCACTCACGTCCCACTGTGAACAGAAGAGGCAACCCAACTCCACTCATCCGCTGCCTCATCATGGGTGCTTTCCCAACCCTGGGCCTTTGCATATGCCACTCTCGCTGCCTGCAATGCCAGCCAGTATTTACACCCAATGACTAATATACGTACAGGGATGTTTGCAATGCCTTCCATATTCACTATCGTTGTTATTTTCGCACATACACAAAAAAAAAACAGAAAAGGGGAAAGCGAGTCATGTACCCATTTTATGGATGGGAAAATCGAGGCCCAAAATGAACGCTCAAGATTACCAAGCAAGTGGGCTGCAGAGCTGAGACTGACATGCAAGTTTTGTGGTTCCTTTTTAACTCATCTGGCTACCAGACTGGGTCAAAGAAAACTCCTACCAAGTTTAGGTTGAAGAAAAGAAAGAATTGGAAAATTAGCCAAGAAAAATTAAAAGAAAACTAATAGGTATATTAATATAACAATATTAATACCAAATAAGACAGAATTCAAGACATGAAAGTATTAAGAGAGAGAAAGGTGGCTGTTTTGTAGGGATAAAAGGAGCAGCTCACCAAGAAGGTATAAAAATCATGAACCCTTCTGTTCCTCTGTCCTGTCCACACGCACCCAACAGCACAGCCTCAGAGACAAAGCAAGGAATGAAGAGAAGGCCCAGGAGAGATGAGCGGATCCTCAATCACAGCAGGAGATAAACCAGGCAGAGAAAACACACAGAACACAGAGAATAGGAGGAGATAACTAGCAAGCTTGACCTAATAGATATATTTCTAGAACTTTACACCCAACAGAAAATATACATCCTTTCAACTACAAGAGGAACATACAGAAAAATTGACCAGAAAAGCCTACCAAGATCTCAACAAATTCTCCATTGCTGATAGCATAGAAGCCACAAATATTGACCATATGCAATCAACTTAGAAATTGATAATAAAAAGATCACTCTAAAAACTATATCCATCTTAAAAAATTTTTAAAGCATATAACACTTTTAATCAAAAGGGAAATCATAAACTATTTTAGCAGTGAATGACATTGTGTAACAAGATCTGTGAAATAAAGCCAAAGCAGTACTCGAAGAAAAAAGTATAACTTGAAGTGGATTTATTAGAACACAAGACAGACTGAGAACAATTGTTAGACTCAAACTAGGAATCTCCGAATGGAAGAAACTCTGACTGACAGCAGCTCATGCAGAAGAGGAAGCTGGAGGTTTTAACTGACGAGTCCGATATGAGCCCTAAGTGGTGGCCACTACAAAGTACAACTGCAGGTTGCATCAATAGAGATATTGGCTCCGAACCCAAGGAGGTGACAGTCTCCCTCCTCTCTGACTGGGCAGGTTTTGGAGGAGGCAATGGGTTTTATGTGGGACTCTGACCAACTGGATCATGTCCAAAGCCAGACTGAAGTCTTTACAATTCCCTGAGGCAGGACCAACGACTGAAAGAACTATGGTTTATAGTCTGAGTAAGAGAACTATTGGGGTGGGGTTGGAGGGAGATGGTTACTACCTCCAAGGGGCAGAACCAGTGCCAGACAGTGAAAGCTCCTGGAAAGCTCCTTTGGCTAAGTCTCAGGGGAGACTTTCTCCGGGTTAGAGCTGTCCAGCTCTAGGAACCCGGCTTCTAGAAGGACTGTGCTCGGCCGCTCGAGGAAAACTGTCAGGAGGCTGCGGCTCCGCGGGCTGAGCGGGCTGCCGGCCCAGAGAGCTGGCGTCTCCCCTCCGGAGGAGTTCCGTTTCCTCCTCGGAAAAGGCAGAATCTTCTGTGCCTGTTTCTCCCTCCGTCCAACACCGGCCGGCAGTTCCCGTCCCGCGGGGTCATGGTGCAGTCGCCTGGAGCAGTGCGGGCCTCGGGCTCCCGTGCCCCGCTGACCTCCGCTCCTGCCCCTGCTCAGCTCCTCCCAATCCCGTCCTTTCGGGAGGGGCTCAGGGCCTGCCCTCCGGGAACCCGCAGGCCTTCTTCCTGCAGCGTTCACTCCGCCACCTCCCCGGAGGCACTTCCCCGCAGACCACCAGCTCCACGACGCCCACCGCCCTGCCGTTCACCCCGCGCCCCCGGCCCCGGGCACGCTCGCTGAGGACGAGCCGGGCGATCGGCGCGGGCACTCAAGACGCGCTGCTCCGCGGGGGGCGGCTCGGCGCTGCACCTGCCCGCGGGAGCCCCGTCCCACCACCCGGCCCGGCACCTCGCCCTCACCAGGGCCCCCTGCACCCTCTCCCCTGCAGGGGGAAGGAGGGCTCAGCTGGGTCCCAGCGCCAAGTCACAGCACCCAGGCCCGCTGGGGTGCAGACCCCGGATTCTGGAACCCCTTGGAGGAGGTGCAGAGCCCCTGGGTCCCGAGTGAGAATGAGTCAGTCGGAGCCGGGGCTGAAACCTGCGAGGCAGCGTGGCTTCTTGGAAGGCGAAGATCGCGTTTAGACACAACGGTGCCGCAGAGCAGGGTGGGCAGGGCGGTGGGGTGGGCCAGGCCCGCTGCGTGCACCCTGCGCCTCCCTCCAGCCGGCCCACCCTGCCAGCCTGCGCCCCTCTCTTTGCAAAGGCCCCCCAGAGAGGCTCCCCGACTCCACCCTCACCCTCCACCCTTCCCCCGGCTCCATCACCCCTGACAGGACACTGCAGCTCCCGTCCCCTGGGTGACATCCTGGGCCAGGCCGGCTTCAGGGCTCAGATATGGAAAGGTCGTCTTGGAGAAGACGCCCCGACAGAACCAGCCCCCCCCCGGGGCCAGAGCGGCAGGCACGGAGCACCCATGCCCGCAGGACAGAGACCCCAAAGAGCCTGCCGCTGGCTCCTGGCCCCTCTGGCTTCCCAGGGACTCAAGACACTTCCGGTCTCCAGAGCTTGTGGATTTCAGAACTAGAAATAGGGGTGCGGCTCTGTGTCTATCTGTCTGCTTGTGTCTGCCTGTCTTCTCGACCAGAGTTTAAAGTCCAGGAGAGCGAGGCCTCTGCTCCTGCTCCATGCTGGCACTTGGCACACACAGGTACTAAATAAATATCTGAGGGAGAAATGAATGAGGAAGCCAGGGGCTGGATGTGGGGAAGTGACCGTCCTCAACGGGGAGAGAAAGAGCAATCACTGAGGCGCGGGCAAGGAGCCCGGTGAGAACTACCTCATGCACATCTCCCCCTGCCAAATACCCATTTTACCGACAAGCAACCTGAGGCTCAGAAAGTTAAGCAATTTCCTACAGATCACACAGATAGGAAGCAACAAGCTCAGATTTGAACCTGGGGCCCCCGTCTCCAAGCCTGTGCCCTTCTCTCCTCCTCAGGCTCAGAGAGGGAGAATGACTTGCTGGAAGTCACACAGCAGAGCATGGCGAATACAGCCCATCTGAGGATGCGCAGAGATCCGGCCCATCTGATGCTGGCTCCCCGGCCCTGCAGGGCCCTCCAGCCTCCGCTGGCATTCTCCGATCCACACTCTTGCAAGGGCAAGTTTGTACAACGTCCAGGCAAGCTGCAGGCCTCTCTTTTAGCCTAGCCAAGCGAAGTCTGGCCAAACGTGACCAGGCCTGTCTCCACAGTGCCTGCCATGAGCAGTGCTTGGAAAGATGTCCCTGCTGGTCACCGAGCAGACTGGCACAGTGGGAAGAACAAAGGCTGGGAAGGAAAGCAGCAGCAACCCCCTCCCTCTGTCACACCTACATGTGGGACCTTAGGCAAGACCACTGCACCCGTCTCTGGGTCTCAGTTTCCACGCCTGCAAAACGGGGAGACTAAATCCCATCCAATGGGGCTCATTTACGTATGTAGCAAACACAGTGCTCACCCTACAGGCACTGTGCTGTGTGCCTGACCTCCACCCATTCGTCCCACCAGCACTACAATGGTATACGGCAGTCGCTGCAGTTTCGCCGAGGGAGACGAGGTCGGGAGAAGTCAGTCACACGGAAAGCAGCAAAGCCAGCCTCTGAGCCTGGCCGCCCGGCTCCAGAGTCCACGCTCTGAGCCTCTAGTCTACTTCTCGACGGGTAACAGCAGGCACGAGCATTTAACGTGGACAGACATGGCGTGGAATTATGTTAGGTATCTTATAAAACGTGATGTCACTGACCCTCAAGACAGCCCAGTTTTACAAACGTGAGGAAGCAAAGCCCCGGGGGGCTCCTGTCCCTGCCCCCTCCTAGGCGCCACCAAAGGCCGCTGAGGGCAGTGGGCCATGAGATCCCAACTCTCTCCTCCATCCTGAGGGCGGGGGATAGGAGGGTGGGGTCCAGGAAAGGTTCTTTCTTCTCACTTCTCTGACACGTCATGCCAGCTCCTTTTCTAAATCTGAGCATCAGGAAACCGAATGCCTTGAGGGCAGCCCCCCACCGTGCCTGGGCTTTCTGCAATCATTGCCACTTACAAAACCCACCAGCTGCTGAGTCACTGCCTGGAATCTGGAACTTCTCAGGTCATCCCAGACCTGCTGGTAACTGGGTGTGTTGTAATCAAGCCAACTCACCAGTGTTTTGCCTCCCTGCTCCAGAGGTCCAGGGTGGGGCCCAGGAATCTGCATTGTGATTCTTACAGCTCACGAAATGGTAAAATACACTGGCCCATGTGCCTCAGCATGGCATTCAAGGCCTTCCACAGTGCAGCCAGGCCCACCTTTCCACCCATCTCCAGCTTCTCCCTGCTCCCTAAGTGCCACAAGCAGTGCCCTTTCACACCTCCCAGTCTTTAGCCATGCTGTTCTGGGTGCTCAGCATGCCTTTCCCTCCCATTCTCCACCTGCTGAGCTCCTCTACTCCCCTTCCAAGGCTGGCTCAGAGGTGCCCCCTCCATGAAGGCTGTCCTGCTGCCCCATGGAGAGCTGATCACGCCCACTTGTGGTTCTTCCCCACTCAGAGCTCCCTGCAGAGGGAGAGCCCCTTGAGGGCAACACCAGCGCCCGGAACTGCACCCAAGGGCTCGTGAGTGCACAAATGGCCGGGGCCAGTCCTCTCCCATTGCACACCTCAGCATCCTCATCTGAAGTCATGGGTCGCGTAACTGAATTCAAACGGCCTTTGCAGAACTCTGAAATCCCCTGACTGCGGGACACCCTGGCCAAATATACACCTGAGCCTCAGTTTCCCCACTGCACTTTAGGATTTTAATAAAGACACTGATGTCCCAGCAAACAGCCCGGCTCCTGAAAGGCCACCAGAGGGGAGGAGCTGCAGGGAAACACAGCTCGCTGAGGGCTGGGGAAGGGCAGAGACCAGGACTCAAGCAGGATTAGAGCTGGCCTGGGCCAATGTGTGAATCCTGGCAGGGGACACCGAGTTTGCTGGTCCCCAGTGTCTCCTGATTATAAGAAATATAGATTTTGGCTTTTAAAAAAAAAAACCACAAGAGTTTAGATTCCTGGGTTTATTACATCTAAACCTCACGAAGGGGGCCTGAGAATCTGCATTTTAATTAAATTCCCTGGAGAATTCGTTTATTGGGGTAGTTTGACAAATCCTGTTGACAGGCGGAGGGCAGGGGGCTCTGGCGTCAGACCGCCTGGGTTCAAATCCTGCTCCACACTTTCCAGTTACTTAAGCCGCCTTTGCCTCAGCGTCCCCATCTGCAAAATGGCCACGATATAGACACAGCACCGACCAGAAAGGTTTTTCTGAGATTTAACTCAGAATACTTTCAATGTTTTCCAGGACAGAGCCTACCTAAAATAAGTCCCAGTAAATGATCGGGTCCACCCAACATTCAGACGAAGACACCACAGGGAGAAAGGGCCTTGTTTCCCCGGGTCACTTGACTTAGTATCCAACTTGTCAGTTTTCAGAACTTTCCCCACCCTTCCTCTCCCCGAAAGCCTCACCATCTTCCTATGCGCGGGGTACGGGGACAGCCCCGAGAGCCGGCTGCGCGGCCCGAGACGGCCTCACCCACGCTCACGACGTCCCTGAGCCCCCACAGGCCGTCCCCGCTGACCTCTCTGGAACAGCCCGAGTGTCGGGGGCGCGCCGGGGGTCTGAGCGCCGGGAGCCAGCTTTCCCAGCTCCTCGCCCCGGCTGCCCCCGGGCGAAAGGGACCGAGCCGGCCGCCGCTCCGCGCGCGGGGAAGCCCAGGCTCCGGGCTCCAGGCTCTGGGCCTCGAGCGGGCGGGCGTTCCCCGCGCGGGTCGGGGCGGTCCCGAGGTCCCCCTGGCGGCCCGGCCCTTCCCGGACGCCCGCCGCGTGCCCGGGGCGATCCACCCCCCGCCTCCGATCCGCGCGCCCCGGGTCCTACCTGCGCGCCCCTGGCCCATTCGCCGTCCAGCGCCCGAGCGGGAAGTGCGGGATCCAGGGCGGCCAGGCTCGGCAGCGCCGCGCGGGGGTTTTCCTGGGCGCGGGACCCAGCCTGCCCCGGCTTCCTGCGCCCCGCCCCGCCCCTCCCCGGCAACGGCCCGCCCCGCCCCGGCGCCGCGGATTTGCATGCACCGCCCCCGCGCGCGCCCCGCCGCCCCCGAGCGGGCCCTTCCCCCCCGTGCACGCCCCCTGGCCACTGAGCGCACCTTGCCTCCCCCCGCGTGCGCCCCCTGGCTCCGGCGCGCAACTCCACTCCCCTGCACGCGCCCTCTGGCCCCCGCGCGGCCCCCGCCCCCACTGCGCGCACCCCAAGACCCCGCGCGCACCCCGCTTGCCCCCGACCCCCCGCTGAAACCCCGCCTCCTCCCCTCCGTGCGCCCCCCGCCCCCACCCCGCGCGCCCCCCCCCCCCCCTCGCGCCCCCCCCCCCCCCGCCGTGCGTGCACCTGCCGCCCCCGCGCGCACCCCGGGCCCCCCTCCCCACCGCCAGCGCAACCCGCTCACCCCGAGGGGCCCGATTCCGCGTGCCGGTCCCTGGCCCCGCTGCCGCCTGCAGTGCGGGCCACCGTCCTCTCCCGGGGAGCACCCGGGCACCCTGCCTCGCCGTCTCCCCGAAGCCGCCCCAGGTCCCGCCCCCGCTTCGAAGGCCGCAGTTCCCCCTGGCTCTGAGTACAGTCCCAGCTCCCGGCCCTGGCCTCGCTCCGTCCGCAGCGCGGGTGGGTTTGGGGCTGCCGGGTTGTTCACTTGAGTCCTTCTCCCCTTCCCACCAGCCCAACTGCTGGTAAGTGCCCGTGTGTCGGGAGCCTCCACAGATGTTTCCTGAGCGCCTACTACCTGCTAGGCTCCAGGAGATGTCGATGGTAAAGCAACCCTTCGTCGACAGCTGGGACAATCTGACAGGCCCTGTTCCAGAGCGCTGCATCTATTGACTCAATTAATCCTCACAACTTCCCTATGAGGGAACTATGTTACTATCGCTCATTTTATAGACGGGGAAACTGAGGCACAGAAGCTTACTCAGAATCATGCAGCAGATGTGGCATTAGACCTCTAACCAGTGGACACCATGAAAGCCCTTGATGCAGCCGGAAGGTAGGGAAAAACACTGAATGAATAAAGTATTTCAGGTAACCAGAGGTCCCAAGAGGAGAGTAAAACAGAGAGGGACGTATCAGGCCAGTGGGGCTGGTGGTTGGAAGGTGTCCCTGAGGAAGAGACGTTTGAGCTGAGAACCTACAGAGGATATGCAGGAGGACTAGATTAGGGACCAAGAACAGCAAGTGCAAAGGCCCTGGGGTGGGAACCAACTTAGCATGTTTGAGGCATTGCCTGACCGCCGGGTTGGCTGGAGAGCCTAGAAGAGGAGAGAGCAGAAGGATGGACATGCAACAGGAGGTGTGCAGACACAGGCTGAGCAGTGCTGGGGATTCAGAGAGTAGTTTGACCCCGTCTTCCCCTGGAGGAGCCTCAGTGGGGAGGCGAACTCCTAGGAGCCATGACAGCCCAGTAGGGTTGCTGTGGAGGAGGGCAAGCTGGCTGCTGCAAAGCCGTGAGGCCTGGTTTCCTAGGGGAGGGCCACCCGCTGTGCTTGCTTCTCTTCCCTTAGCCTTCCCTCGCTCACGCCTCCTTGGCCCTCCTGTACCCTGACCCTTCGAGGCGTCCTGAGGCCGCAGAGCCGAAGATGAAACAGACACAGGCCTGCCCTCTGAGACCTTACAGCCAAGTAGGCAAGACAGCTACCCACCCTCAGCTCCGTGACAGTACAGTGGACTCTGGCCCCAGGCGTTAAGGAAGGCTTCCTGGAGGAGGTGGCCTCTGACCGTGCCTCCAAGGGTCAGTGGGGAAAAGTGAGGGATGAGGGGCTAGGCACTGGAGGGGACAACATGAGCAAACACTTGGAGGTGAGTGTGGCATGGGGGGTGGAAAAACTAGGGTATTCGGCGTCTGTTTATTGACCTGCCCTGCGCTGGGTCCTGACTTGGGCCGGGGACGGTGAGGACTAGGCCCTGCCCTGCTCCCCGAGCCTGGGTGTCGGGTGGCACCTGACAGTCAGCGGCCGGAGCAGTTGCATCCCGGCCTCCAGACCCGGCCGCCGCGGAAAGGGTGTGGGGAGGCCGAGGCCTGGGCCTCCGGAGGGTGGCGGCGGCATGGGCACCGCGGCTGCGCGGGCAGGTTCCCTAAGAAAGGTTTCTTCCTGCCCGGAGCAGCTCGCGCACTTGCACGCTCACCCATCTCCATGTGCATGTCCTCCCCTGCCCAGACACACGGACGCTCATCTGCTTGCACGCTCACCCATCTCCATGTGCATGTCCTCCCCTGCCCAGACACATGGACGCTCATCTGCTTGCACACTCACACACGCTTGCACTCAAACTCATAGACGTGCACACGCACCACTCCCTTCCACACTCATAGTTGGCATTTGAACCGGGACAGTTTTGAATTAACGCCACAAGCTTCCCCTTGTCACGGCGAAACCTCCTTTCGCCGTGCCTCGGTGTCTCTGAGTTTTGCCCCGGTCTCATCTGGAGCCCACAGCAGGTCTCACTTTGCCGACGTGTGGCCTGGGCTGCCTGCCCTCCTGGCCTCCCAAACTGGGCTGCCACCCTGTTTTTGAGTCATTCTTGGCTCTTTCCTCACTTGTCACCAGACCTCCTGCGTCTGCAGACCAGCCCCGCCGCTTACTGACTGTGGGACGCTGGGCAGAGTGGCTCAGTCCCTGTGCCTCAGCTTCCCATCTGCGCGGTGCGGATGCTGATGGAGCCCTCGGGGGGGCCTGTGAGGAAGGACGAGGAAACACGCAAAGCACTTGGAACAACGCATGGCCCAGCTCAGCACGTGGGAACTGTTGTTCTCACCAGAACCAAGAAGAGAAAGGAGCCCAGTCAGAGCCTGTGTCCTCGGCCTCTTTGCCTGGTTGTAAAATGGGGTTGAAAATAGCACTGAAGACAGGAAAGGATAGAGCAGATGTGGTCGGGTGTGAGGACATTTGGGAAATCTGGAGGAAGGAAATACGGGAATTCTTTGAACTTGTCTTGCAACTTTTCTGGAAGTCTGAAATTACGTCAAAATGAGAGTTAGAGAAAACGGGGCATTGTGAGGCCCCAGAGAGGTGACAAATGTGGAGTTTGTCATCTCACATACACCCTACTATTCAAGCTCGTGCCCTAGTTGTGCAAACTCTGCCCGTGGCTGCCCTGCGCCAGGCCTGGGAGAGGGACCTGGAGTCCCCAGAGGAAAACTCAGGCCCTCAACCCGGGGGGCTCCCAAGTCTTGCCTCCATACAAGCTTGGCTCACATGACCTTACAACACACTTACGTGTTTTCAAGCCTGTCTTTCAGGTTTTAGAAAATTAATTAAAAATTTTTAGAAGAGTTGTGTATTTACAGAAAAATTGATAGTACAGAGCTCCCATATACCGTCCCACCCGCATGTAACTTCCCCTATTATTAACATCTTGCACCAATGTGGTACGTTTCTTGCAATTAGTGAACTGATAATTAATACGTTATTGTTAACTAAAGTCTAGAGTTTACGTTAAGGTTCCTCCTTTCTTTTCATTGGAATCAGACAGTATAGAGCCTCTTACGACTGACTTCTTTCAGTTAGTGACATGCTTTAAGCTTACTCCACATCTTTTTGTGGTTTGACGGCTTATTTCTTTCTATCACTGAAGACTATTCCACTGTCTCGATGTCCCACGCCATATTTATCCACTCGCCTACTCAAGGACTCCCTGGTTGCTTGCAGTTTGGGCAATTACGAATGAAGCTGCTATAAACACTCGTGTGCAGGTTTTTCTGTGGACATAAGTTTTCAGCTCCTTTGGGTAAATATGGAGGAGTACAGTTGCTAGATCATATGGTGCGATTACATTTAGTTTTGTAAGAAGCTGCCAAACTCTCTTCCGAAGAGGCTGGACCGTTTTGCGTTCCCACCAGCAGCGGACGCGAGTTCCTGCTGCTCCGAATTCTTGCCGGCGTTTGGTGGTGTCAGTGTTCTGGATCTTAGCCAGTCTAGGAGATGTGTAACGGTATCTCATCGTTTCAGTGTGCAATTTCCTTAAAGACATATTATGTTGAGCATCTTTTCGTATGCTAATTTGCCATCTGTATATCTTCTTTTTTGTCTGTTGAAATTGTGCCCACTTTTAAATTGGGTGTTTTGTTTTCTTATTGTTGAGTTTTTAAAATCTTTATACATTTGAATACAAGTCCTTTATTGGATATGTGTTTTGCAAAGATTTTCTCCAAGTCTGTGGCTTATCTTTTCATTCTCAATAGCGTTTTCTGCAAAGCAGAAGTATTTGATTTTAATAAAGTGCAAGTTATCAAATTTTTTCTTTGACAGATCATGCTTTTGGTTGTATTTAAAAACTTGTTGCCAAACCTAGACCCTAGAATTTCTCCTGTAGTATCTTCTAGAAGTTTTATAGTTCTGCATTGTACATTTAAGTGTATGATCCATTTTGACTTATTTTTTGTGAAAGGTAGAAGGTCTGTGTCTACATTCTTTTTTTCTTTCTTTTTTTTTGCGAATGGATATCCAGTTGTTCTAGCACCATTTGTTGAAAAGACTGTCGTTTCTCCATTGAAGGATAGTGTTTCTCCTTTCCTCCTTTGTCAAAGATCAGTTGACTATATTTGTGTCTTTTTCTGAGCTCTTTATTCTGTTCTGTTGATGTGTTTGTCTGTTCTTTCGCCAAGGCCACGCTGTCTTGATTACTGTAGCTTTATAATGTCTTGAAGTTGGATAGTGCTAGTCCTCAGCTCTGTTCTTCTTCAGCGTTGTGTTGGCTGTTTTGGGTCTTTTGTCTTTCCCTAGAAACTTTAGATCAGTTTGTCGATGTTCACAAAATAACTTACTGAGATTTTGATCGGGATTGTGTTGACTCTACAGATCAGGTTGGGAAAAATTGGCATCTTAACAACATTGAGTGTATCTATTCATAAACAGAATATCTATCCATTTATTTAGATCTTTGATTTCTTTCATCAGAGTGTAATCGTTTTCTTCATCCAGATCCTGTATATATTTTGTTAGATGGATACTTAAGTATTGTGGGTTTTTTGGTGCTAATGTACATAGTGTTGTATTTTTAATTTCAAATTCCAATTGTTCATTGCTGGTACTTAAGAAAGCAACCGACTCTTGTATATTAACCTTCTATCCTGAAACCTTGTTACAAACGCTGAGTGCCAGATTTTTGTTGTTGCAGTTGATTCCCTGGAAATTTCTACATAGACAGTAATGTCATCTACAAACAAAAACAATTTTGTTTCTTCCTTCTCAATCTGTGTATCATTTATTTTCTTTTCCTTGTCTTATTGCATTATCCAGGACTTCCAGTTCGATGTTGAGTGGGAGTGGTAAGAGGGGGCGTCACTGCCTTGTTCCTCATCTTTAGGGAGAAAGCATCTCATTTCTCACCATGAGTATTGTGTTAGCTGTAGGTTTTTTGTAAAAGTTCTTTATCAATTTGAGGAAGTTCCTCTATTCCTAGTTTGCTGAGAGTTTTCATCATGAATAGGTGTTGGATTCTGTCAGATGCTTTTCCTGCATCTATCGATATGATCATGTGCTCTTTCTTCTTTAGCTTCCTGATGTAATGGATTACATTAAATTGACTTTTGAATGTTGAACCAGCCTTACATAGCTGGAATAAATTCTGCTTGGTTGTAGGGTATAATTCTTTTTATACATTATTGGATTGCATTTGCTAATATCTTGTTGAGAATTTTTGCACCTATGTTCATGAGAGATTGGTCTGTAGTTTTCTCTTTCTTAGGTTTTGGTATTAGGGTAATACTGGCCTTATAGAATGAGTTAAGAAGTATTCCTCCTCCTACTACTTTCTGGAAGAGATTGTAGAAAATTGGTATAATTGCTTCCTTCACCCTTGGAACCATCTGGACCTGGTGCTCTCTTTTTTTTGTTAATTATTGATTCAATTTCTTTAATAGATATAAGCATATTCAGATTATCTATTTCTCCTTTGTTAGTGTTGGTAGTTTGTGTCTTTCAAGGAATTGGTCTATTTCATCTAAGTTATCAAATTTGCGGGTATAGAGTTGTTCATAATATTCCTTTATTATCCTTTTTCTATCCCTGGAATCAATAGTAATAACCCTTGCTTCGTTTCTGATGGTATTAATTTGTGTCTCCTCTATGTTTTTCTTGTTTTCTCTTGTTAGCCTATGTAGAGGTTTATCAATTTCATTGATCTTTTCAAAGAACTAACTTTTGGTTTTGTTAATTTTCTACTTTCAATTTCATTGATTTCTGCTCTAATTTTATAATTTTTTTATTCTCTTCTGCTTCTCTTAGGTTTATATTGCTTTTCTTTTTCTAATCTCCTAGAGGAAAACTTAGGTGATCGATTTTAGAGCTTTCTTCCTTTCTAAGTTTCTGCATTCGATGTTACAAATTTCCCTCTAAGCACTTCTTTCACTACACCTCACACCTTTTGATAGATAATGTTTTTATTTTCATTTAGTTAAAAATTTTTTTTTGTTTGAGGAAAATTAGCCCTGAGCTAACATCTGCTGCCAATCCTCCTCTTTTTGCTAAGGAAGACTGGCCCTGAGCTAACATCCGTGCCCATCTTCCTCTAGTAAGTGAGACGCCTGCCACAGCATGGCTTGCCACATGGTGCCATGTCCGCACCTGGGATCTGAACCAGTGAACCCCGGACTGCTGAAGTGGAACGTGTGAACTTAACTGCTGTGCCACCGTGCCGGCCCCTAGTTAAAAATATTTTTAAAATTTCTCTTGTGATTTCTTCTTTGATTCATGTATTATACAGAAGTGTGCTTTTTAATCTCCAAATATCTGGGGATTTTCCAGCTATCTTTCTATTATTGATTTCTAGTTTAATTCCACTGTGGACTGAGAGCATACTTTGTATGAATTCTAATCTTTTGTATTGGTTTATATTTGTTTTGTGGCCCTGAATGTGATCTGTTTTGGTGAATGTTACCCATGAGCTGGAGAAGAATCTGCTATTGGATGCAGTGTTCAGTTACGTTCAGTTTTAATGATGCTGTTCAGTTTAACTATATCCTTACTGAGTTTTTGCTTGACAGATCTGTCAGTTACCAAAAGGGAGGTGTTGAAGTCTCCAACTTCCAATATTATTATTACCCAATAATATTCTTAAGCAAATAATAGTAGATTTGTCTATTTCTCCTTATAGTTATACTGGTTTTGCCTTGTGTATTTTGACACTCTGTTGTTAGGTGCATACATATAAAGGATTGTTACGTCTTCTTGGAGAGTTGACCCTTTATCACTATGTAATGCCCCTATTTATCCCTGTTAACATTCCTTGTTCTGACGTCTACTTTCTCTGAAGTTAATAAAGCTACTCCAGCTTTCTTTCAATTAGTGGTAGCATGGTATATCTTTCTCCGTCCCTTTATTTTTCATCTGAATGCATCTTTATGTTTAAAATAGGTTTTTCATAGACAAAATATAGTTGGGTCTTGGTTTTTAGTCCACTCTGACAGTCTCTGTCTTTTAGTTGGTGTATTTAGACCATTCTCATTTAAAGTGATTATTGATATAATTGAGCTAATATTTACTCTGTTGGTAATTGGTTTCTATTCATTGCATTTGCTTTTTCTTTTTTTTAAAAAAAAATCTTCTCACTTTCTGCTTTCTCTGGCCTTAATTGAGCATTTTATATGATTCAACTTTCTATTCTCTTTTAGCATATCAATTATACTTCTTTAAAAACAGTTTTAGTGGTTGTAATAGAGTTTGCAGTATATACTAACAACCTAATCTAAATCCACTTTCAAATAATACTGTATTGTGTCATGGGTAGTGCAAGTGCCCCATAGAAGGGTATTTATTCCCAATTCCTCCCTCCCACCCCCTGTAACACTGCTGCCACTCATTTCACTTCCCCACATTATAATCACCCAAAGCTACTATTGCTTTGAATGAACAGTTATCTATTAGGCCAGTTGAGAATTTTTTACAATTTAATTTTTATTTCACCTTAGTTTATTCCTTCTTGTCTTATGTAGATCTGAGTTTCTGACATTATTTTCCTCCTCTCTGAAGAATTTCTTTTAACATTTCTTGGAAGGCAAGTCTATGAGCGACAAATTCCCTTAGTTTTTGTTTGTCTGAGAAAGTCTTTATTTCTCCTTCACTTTTGAAGGATAATTTCACTGGGTACAGAATTCTAGGTTGGTGATTTTGTTTTCAACACTTTAAATATTTTTGTTCACTCTTGTCTTGCTCACATGGTTTTTTGACAAGAAATCTGTTTCTCTGTAGCTAAGGTGGTTTTTTCCCACTCTGGCTCCTTTCAAGATTTTCTTTGTCTTTGGTTTTCTGCAGTTTGCTATATGGTGTGGTATGCCTAGGTATACATTTTTTGGGCATTTATGCTGCTTGGTGTTCTGTGAAATTCTTGGATCTGTTATTTGGTGTTTGTTGTTAATTTGGAAAATTCTCACCCATTATTACTTCAAATATTTCTTCTGTTCCTTTCTCATTTTTTCTCCTTTTGGTTTTTCCCATTAGGCGTATGTAACACCTTTTGTAATTGTCCTCCAGTTCTTGGATATTTTGTCCCCCCCTCCTTTTTTTTCATTCTTTTCGTCTCCGCATTTCAGTCTGGGACATTTATATTGACATGTGTTCAACCTCACTTGGCTGCGTCCGGTCGACTGATGTGTCCGTCAAAGGCGTTCTTCCTCTCTGTTATGGTGTGTTTTTTTCCTAGCATTTTCTTTTGATTTTTTTCCTTAGAGTTTCAGTTTGTCTGCTTGCATGTTGTCTGCTTTTTCCATTAGGTCCCTTAAAGTAATAATTGTAGTAATTTTTCGTTCGCTGATAATCCCACATCCGTGTCATATCCCAGTCTGTTTCTGATGGTCGCTTTGTCTTATTTTCTCTTGTTGTGAGTATGGTAGTGATGACTTCCAAGCTCTTTACATGTTGGAGCTGAAACTGGAACCCTGTCTTCCAAGTTTTAACCCTAGTTGCTTTCATGTGGTTTCCCCCAGAAGCAGACTCTGAGACTTGGATTCTAATGCAAGCAGCTTGTTTGGTCGCTGATCCCTGGAAGCCCAGGAGAGGTACAGAGAAGTGAGACTGGGACGGGAAGAGGTAATGCAATTTGCATCCTCAAGCAGGGAACCACTGTAGTTCCCTGGGACTCAGCTCTGCTGGGGGCTGTGCGGCACAGTGCAGAACGAGCTCCTGAAGGGAATCGCACCAGGGGGGAGAGGGCTGAGCTGTTTATACACCTGCTGCTCTCAGTCGTTGGCTCGGTGGTTATTTTCCCAGCACTTCCAGACAGGCCACGTGGGACAGGGACTGGAAGGGGAGCAGAGCAGTCTCCAGCGACCCCAGGAGACAAGCCCTCAGGCCAAGAGCTGCTGCTGCGGGGGTTGGAAGCCAGGCATTTGCGTGGAGATGGCAAGGCTGGTGGCACAGGGGCAGGGAATTAACTGCAATGGGGTCGTTCTGCCTCTAAAAGGAGGAATTACTTCCTTTTCTGAGCAAAACCAGATTCTTCTGAGATCAGAGATATAAGTTTCAGGATCTGAAGAGAGAGAGTTCAAAGAATTTCTCACCCATCCACCTCATTCTCCACCCAAACAATGCTCCACAGTCCGTTGTACCTGCAGCTGTCTGTCATGGTAGGTGGATGTGGCAGACACACTTAACTGTTAAAACACGTCCACTTCTTTAACACTCCTCCCACAAAAAGGTGGAGTCTGATTCTCTTCTCCTGCGCTGTGGCCTGGCCTCAGTGGGTATCTTCTAATAAATAGAATGTGGGAGAAAGGAGGCAGTGGCTTGTAAGGCTAGAGTTAAAAAGGACATAGAGCTTCCACCTGGAATCCTCTCTCTTTCCTTTCACCTCTTGGGATCCCCGAGCCAAGATGTGAGCAGTCCAGCTAGCCTGAAGCCACCATGCAGGAGAGAGCACATGGAGGGAGCGCGCAGAGACAGAGAGAAGCCCAAGGAGGCCCAGCTGTGTGAGACTTCCCAGCCCAGGCCCAGATGTGAGCGATGAGTCTGCAGATGGTTCCAGCCCCCAGCTCCGGAGTCATCCCAGCTGACATCAAAGGGAACAGAGATGAGTGGAGCCCACTGAACTCTGACCAAATTGCAAAATCAGGAGCAAACAAATGTTGCCGTTGATGCCAAGCAAAGCAGAGACAAGCTGTCCCCACTGAGCCCTGCCAGAGTGCAGATTCATGAGCAACATAAATGCCACTGAGTTTGGGGAGCATGTGTCTTGCAGCCACAGTACCTTGAATTGCCGCAGGCCCACAGTACTCACCTCCTGCCTTCTTCCTTGCTGACAGAACCCACACTTCATCTGGGGCAGCAGTGCGCCCTACCTGAGGCAACGGATCAGGATTTGTTTCAGCCGATCATGACAGTCCTATCCCAGCCTTCTCCGCCTCCCTTGTTCTAGGGGGTGGCTGAGTGACCCAGTTCTGCCAAAGAAACACAAATGGAAGTCTGTTTGTGGAGGTGCTTCTGGGGAAGTAGTAGCATTCCTCATAGACGGGGTCTTCCTGCTGTGAACGCGAACCATCTTGCCGCTACGAGGGAAGGCCAAGACAACTGCCGTGTGGGAGCCCTGACATCTGTGGACTCCTGAGCCAAGTCTAGTGACAGCCAACGTCTGCAGTTCTTGTCAGGTGAGAACTTTCCAGACGTGGGAGCCCTGACGTCTTTGAGCACCTGAACCACATCAGCTGTGGCCAGCCTCCAGACTCCAGGGAATAGGAGAAATTTTGACTTCTGTTGCCTGGCTTTCTGTTGTTGTGCAGTTTAACAGAACAGACCCAGTGGGCTTATTTCAAGAGTTGGAGTCATCTATGGCCTCCAAACTGGCATGGCACCCTTGGTTTTGGCAGGTAAAGAAAGACAAAGGGATTGCCAAGAACTCTGAGCCAAGCTCTGTGGACATAGCCAGGAGACTGTGTCAAACTGGTTGAGGGTCGATCCCTTTTGCTACTATCCTTGGGACAGAATGACATCCAATCATACCTCAGGTAAGGCAGTTTCAATAAACAGGCTTTCTCTAAAAGGAAATGATCATGACGATGATGATACGATGGTGCTGGTGATGACGTTGATAATATGATGGTCCTAGGGATGATGATGTTGATGAGGATGATGTGGTGATGGTGATGGTGGTGGTAGGTATGGTTGTGATGATGATGTTGGTGGTGATAGTGGTCGGGATGATGATGGGGATGTTGATGGTGGTGGTGGTGGTGGTGACAGGATGACGTTAAGATCTATCACTTGCATAGCGATGTGGCACAATGTGTCAGACCCTGCTGTAGGTTCTTGTTATGCATTAATTAAGGCTTAGAAAAACTCCAGGAAGTGGGTACTGTTACTAGGTCCATTTTACAGATGAGGAAACAGGCACAGAGAGGGTAAGTAACTTGGTCACGATCCTGTCACTGCTGAGTGCTGAGTGCTGAGTGAGCACGCGTTCTCAGGAGAGAGAATCATCACCCAGGAACCTAACAGACGTGTGCTCAGTTTGCTTGTTGCAATATGTATGATTTGGCATCTGGGAGGAATGGACACGGGGCTTACTGTTTCTTGCTGAAGATCAAAAGACTCTTGCCTGTTTACGTCACTGACTTCCTGGAAGAAAGGAAAAAAAGTCCTGAATTGCGCTGTCCTCCAGGGCTGTCTTCCTCCAGACCACCACTGACTCAGCTTTCAGAGTTCACAGAGTTGACTTTCTTGCTTAAAGGTTAAACCAGAGTTTCTCAACCTCAGCGCTACTGCCGTTTTGAGCTGGGTGATTCTTTGTCACGAGAGGCTGTCTTATGCACTGCAGGATGTTTAGCAGCATCTTTGGCCTCTGTCCACTGGATTCCAGGAGCGTCTCCCCAGTGTGACAACCAAAATGTCTCCAGACTTTGTCAGATGCCCCCTCGGGGGGAATGGCCTCCAGGTTAGAACTACTGGGTCAAAGGAAACAGGCTTCTGACCTATAAAAGATAATTTGACCACAGGGAAGACTCTCTCACCAGCCGGTGGTCTCTGCAATGGCGGTGACTCAGCCTTACTCATCTCATTTCTCTTCCCCCAAGGGAAGGTCACCCAAGATCACCCCAGGGTGATCTGTAGCTCATAGCAATGAGGGCACAAGAAATGGTTGTCAAATTGAACACAACCAGACTGTGACTGGGGACAAAACTATACAAACAGGAAGTATGGGGATTACCAAGGAGGGAGGCCTCTGAAATGGGTCCTGAGGGCATCTGCGAAGAGGAGAGAGCTGCAGTTGAGGGGGAGCAGCATGCTGACCGGGTGGAGGGGAACATGGGCATCCGAGGCAGAAGGAGCAGCATGAGCAAGGTTGGAGGTGTATAGGTCTATCTGGGGGAGTGCTGCATGAGGGGGTGAGCCATGCAGCTCAGGGCTGTATTACAAAAGGTCTTGAACACCAGCCTCCGGGGATGTGGAGCAGGGCAGGATTCCAAACAAAGGCACGAGAGGCTCAGCATTTAGAACAATCCCCCTGGCAGCTGCTTGGACGGTGAACTTGAAGGAGACACAGCTGCTGACCAGCTGGAGGGGTGTCACAATAACCCGAGTGACAGCTGAGGCCTAGCATAGGGGACGGCAATAGGCAGAAGGATTCTAGGCACGCCAATAGGCGTGTCCTCCTATTTCGTTGTGGATAAATTCAATCCTTTCCAAGAGCGTAGAGGCAAACAGAACATTTCTGCTGCACAGTAAACGATTAATAACATGAGCTTCCCTCCTCCAGCGCTGTGCCGCTTTGCACGCTGTTCCCTGGGCTGGCTGTGCCCTTCCCCCTTTCCTCAGCCTGCAAAACCACCCTCTTCTTTGAAGGCTTGCTGCCGCCTTAGTGGAGAATTCTTAAGCTTCCCAGGCCGGCCCCCTCCTCTGTATCCAAGGTCCCTTGATGAGTGCGATGGGCGCGTTGTGATTTTGTGCTTGTTTTCTCCCTTAGACAGTGAGCTCTCTGCAGGCTGTGACTTTGTTTGTCTCATTCATTTCCTCCCCCAACCAGTATTTATTGAGTACCTACTATGTACCGGGTACTGTGCCAGGTACTGGATACTGTCAAAAGCAACGGCCTCGTACCCCCAGCACCCGCAGAGGGCCTGGTGAGTAGATGGATGAATGCATGCAGTGGGGTGGCTGAGACCTGGAGAGCCCGGTGAGTCACCCACAGCTGCCCAGCACGAAGTGGCTGAGGGGGAGCTGAAGTGCAGATGGTTAAGGAACATGGAAGCCAGCTCTTGGCACACTGGGGGTCCCCGTTGGCTGCTTTCCCGTGGGGTTCTCTGGGTTCCCAGGGCAGCCTCACCAGTCAGCAGGATATCACCGGTCGGCTGGCCTGGCTCCACCTCTTCAGCTGTTTGGCTGAAGCCATAGGAACTGTGGATGGGTTTATAGTCGACGTGGGTGGTTTGACACGCACACACACTTGTCCCCTTGTTGCCAGGCAACAGCCCAGCTTTGCCTCTGGGGACCTACCCACCCGACACATCCCTCCATCCACATATCTGCGTGGGACCCCACGCCCAGCCAGGAATGGAGCGTGTGGCCCAGGCCTAAGTTAGTCAGTGCTGCCAGTTCTGCTGTCCACATGGCCACAAGGCCACAGAGCTTGGTCAGGGGCAACCATGTGACCTAAGTGCCCTCAGCTAGTCCAGTTAGGGTGAACCTCAATACTTTCTGTGGGACTGCTGGGACAAAAGCACTGACACCCTTTGGTACTGGATTTGAGTGTGGAAGGTGTGGGATTTTAACTGCATTACTGTTGGGTGCCATCTTCTAACCACAAGAAGAGGGCCTTTCTGTAAATGGAAACCCACAGAATGGAGTCAAGAGATGGAGAAAGAGAGAGTGAAATTAGGTCCTAGTGTCACTGTCTGAGCTCCTGGATCCAGCCAGGCCTGAAGCCAGCAGGATCTTACCCTGGACATTTTGGTTATTTCCTCAAGCCAGTTTGTTGGATTTTTTTTTTTTTTTGGAAGATTAGTCCTGAGCTGACATCTGCCACCAATCCTCCTCTTTTTGCTGAGGAAGACTGGCCCTGAGCTAACATCCGTGCCCATCTTCCTCTACTTTATATGTGGGATGCCTGCCACAGCATGGCTTGCCAAGCACTGCCATGTCCGCACCCAGGATCCGAACCCACAAACCCCGGGCGGCCAAAGCAGAGCATGCGGACTTAACTGCTGCACCACTGGCCAGCTCCATGTTGGGTTTTTAACCTTAACTCTTGCAGTGCTGAACTGCGTGCTCAACCTGTGGTAAGGAAGTATTTTTACTGGTTAGTCTCCTCCAGGGAAGGGAGTAGGAATGCACCATGGCAACACCGTCAACAGGGCGGTACCCCAATCCTGCCCTCTGGCTGTCCTGCAAGGAGACTGCAGTGCAGCACCGGGTTGTCTGAGCACGGGGCACGGCGACAGGCACCCGCACTCACAGGGTCCATTTCCTAGAGGAGCACCTTTTATTTCCAGATCTGCTCCTGGGTCCTCTGGCCGCCTCTGGCACAGTCAGCGCTGCTGCTCCTCGGTGACATCTTTTGCTAGTCCTTTAGGACCATCCATGTCTTTCTTCTTTAATTCAGCTGACCCCTGGCTGGGTCTTCCCTCTTCTCCTTGTCTCAGGACATTGGGACATCCCTCCTGAGAAATGTCATTCCTCCAGACTGGACTTGGCCCTGTAGCTCTCAATTCTTGGAAACTTAGCACGTCCCCAGTGCCATATAATCAATGGTCTCATTTAATCTTCAAACAACCTTGTATATTCCCATTTTATAGATGAGGAAATTGAGGCTCAGAGAGATTAAGTAACTTGCCTAAGGTCTCACAGCTAACAAGTGGTAAAAGGGGACTGCACCCCATGTCTCCCCAACTCCACAGTCGTGCTCCTCTCCACTCTGCTACACTTCCTCTCTGGGATCTCTGGAGGCTGCACCTATGGGTGTCCTCTCTGGGATCTCTGTCTGGAGGCTGCACCTACGGGCGTCCTTGCCTCGAGGGCAGGACCTAGACCCAAATGAACCCATGTCCTGGCAGTTGGTTAGCGTTGGGACCTGGCCACAGGGGCCTCTTAACCTGTGCAGATGGAGACAGATGTGCCAGACAGTTCCTGCCCACGGGAGCAGCCCTCAGCCAGTGCTGACCAGAGTTGGCGGAGAAATACCCTAGTCTCCTCACCTCTCAGGGGATGTGGGAGGACAGCTCTGAGGCATGTCCTTCCATCTCCCAGAGGTCCCAGAGAGACCGAGCCCCAGGCCCCAGTTAACCT
This sequence comes from Equus quagga, assembly GCF_021613505.1. Classification (NCBI taxonomy): domain Eukaryota; kingdom Metazoa; phylum Chordata; class Mammalia; order Perissodactyla; family Equidae; genus Equus; species Equus quagga. The sequence goes on along the minus strand of NC_060273.1, from coordinate 20,858,103 downwards.
GCTCGGGGAAGCTTCCTTCCTTCCTCCTTTCACTTCCCCACTCTCTCACGGCACCTTCTGGGATCACCTCCCATGGAAACCACTTGTCTCGGGGACTTCTGGGACTAGCTAATGTGAGTCAGCCCTCTGTAGCATGCTTGATATTCCTCTGGTGAACCATTCCACCTGAGCTCCAGAAGTGGGCAGGTGACTCAGAGGTGGCCAATCAGAACATGCGGTCCCTGGGCCTTAGTGATTCAGTCAGAGATGGGCATGTGACCCGTCGGAGCCAATGAGACTCTGAGATTTTGCTGGGGCTGCTGAGACAGAGAGTCACCTGCCCTTCCCACAGGCATCTCTCACCTGTACCACCTGCCCCAGCCACATGCCAACCAAGAGGGAAGAGGGGTAGGGCCGGAGCTCTGGCAGCCAGCTTGCTTGAAACCAGCTTTACTGCTCTTTCTGAATATGAAGATAGGACATTGCAATGATGGAGATTTTGTGGGAGATCGCAGTGATGGCCCCGATTCTTTACCTCTCCCTGTCTCCACACTCCTTGCCATGGAACTTGTAAGTGTCCGTCTCTTGGACTCTGAGCTCAGCCATGTGACTTGTTTTGGACGATGGGATATTAGCAGATGTGATGGGACAGAAGCTTGAAATGAGCTTCCATAATTGGACTTATGGCTGCTTTTGCCATCAACCTTAAGGACGTCTGCGGGCTGGGCTCACCCATAGGATGAGAGAGAATGTGGAGCAGAGACACCTCACCTGCCCCGGCGACACCAGTCTAGATCAGTCAACAGCCGGCCAATGTCCAGACATGAAGGGCCCAGCCAGGGTCGGCAGAGCTACCTGGCTTACACCGAGTGTAAGCATGAACTCTGACTGTCGTAGCCGCTGAGGGCCTGTGGCAGCATTACCGTAGCAGTAGGTGATTGACGCATTCTTCATTAGAAAGTTGAAGCCATACAGAAAAGTATGAAAAGTTAAGTGGAAATCATCTGAAATCTCAGAGGTAGCCACTGGTGACATTTTGCTGGTGAACATCTCTCCATGTGCATGCACACGCACACCATACACACGTCCTCCCATATTCAGAGTCACAGAATTAGGGTCATTTTGGCAAGATCGGGGCGGGGTTTGCGGCAAAGGCCACAGAGATGAGGGTTTGACGTCAGCCTCCTAATGACAGTGGTTTGCCTCAGCCTGTCTGGGAGGAAGTAACAATGATGAAAGGACTAGTATTGGGTGTGGAGAGAGGAAAATGAAAGGCTAAGGTGTCGGGGCAGTTGAAGGAGGTTAAGAAAGATGTTGGTTAAGAAATCAGCCTCATTTGGGACAATAAAATGAGCAGGAATGGAGCCTTGGGAAAGAATCAGGCTGGTTCATTTAAAACCCTGTCACCCAGAACCCAGGGGTTCATTCAGTGAATATTTATGGATGCCTATTGTGTGTCATCGTATCCTAGGAGCTAGAGACTGCAAAGGTGAACAAGACGCCTGTCCCCAAGGGGCTTGTGGTCAGCTGGAGGAGAGAGGAGTGATCAAATATTTAGGGTACAACATGATACCAGTTCTGAGAGGGAAGCATGGGAACAGAGAAGGTTTTCTAGAGGGAGGGCCAACCAGGCGAGGATCTGATGGGTGAGTAGGAGTTCTCCAGTTTGAGAGAGTGGGATGAGGTGGGGAGAGTGACCCCAGGGTAGGAACAGAATTTGCAAAGGGATGATGGTGAGAACAATCACTGTTAATTGAAATGAGATCAGGGAGCTGAAGGGGCAGGGAGGGTGACAAAACAGGTTAAAAAGAAAGATGGGGTGCTGATCCAGGAGAACAGTAGCTTTTAATTGGTTTTTATTACAACCTACAGTAAGAAAAGCATTTTCTATTTTGGCCCGCTACAATCACACACACACACACACACACACACACACACACACCTGTATGTGTACTTCTGAAACAAAGATCAACAAAGCAATATTTCACCCTGCCATATACCATTCATTCTGATATTTTCTACTCTGTTTTATTTTGTTTTTAAAATGTTGGTCAGGGGCAAAATTAGCTGATCACAAAATAGTACATATATGATTTCATTTATATGAAATCCTGTAACAGGCAAAACTCATCTATAGTGGTAAAAGTGAGATCAGTGGCTGCCTGGGGTGTGGACCGGGTGGGGCAAGATTAACTGCACAGAAGTGAAAGAGAACTTTCTTAGGAGATGGAAATGTTCCACATCCTGGTTGGGGTGGTGGTGGTTACATGGGCACATGCATTTGTCGAAAATAAATACATAAAAATAAATGTATGAGAGGGAACTTTCTGGGGTGGTGGTGTTCTATATCTTGACAAAGGATTTGCATTGCATAGGTGAATGCATTTGTCAAAACTCGTCAAATAGTATACTTAAGATTTGTGCATTTCATTGTGTCTAAATTTTACATCAAAAGGAATATAATTTTGGCCAAATATTGAACTGTACGTGATGATATGCATACTGATGTGTTAGGAGGCAATATTCTGGTGTCTGCACCTCACTTTTTGTAATGCAACAAAAAATAAGATAGATTGGTGGATGCATAGAGGAATGGAAAGATTGACAGATATGTAATAAAGCAAATATAATAAAATGTTGATGCATGTCAAGACAATTCAATGAGGAAAGACTAGCCTTTTCCATAAATGATGCTAGGATAATTGGATGTCCACATGCAAAAGAATGAAGTTGGATCCTTACTTCACCTTATATACAAAAATTAACTCAAAATGGGCCAAGGACCTAAATGTAAGAGCTAAACTATAAAACTCTTAGAAGGAAACATGGGTGTAAATCTTCCTGCCTTTGACCAGGCAACGGTTTCTTAGCTATGACAAAAAAGCACAAACAATAAAAGAAAAAAGATAGATAAACTTGACATCATCACATTTAAAAGGGACACTATCAAGGAAGTGAAAAGACAATCCACAGAATGGAAGAAAATTTATGCAGATCAGATATCTGATAAAAGACTTGTATCTAGAATATGTGAACAAAGATTGCAACTCAGTTATAACAGTACAAACGATCCAATTTAAAAATGGGCAGAGGATCTGAATAGACATTTTTCTCCAAAGAAGATATAGGAGTGGCCATCAAGCACATGAAAAGATGCTCAACATTATCAGGGACATGCAAATCAAGACCACAATGAGATAGCACTTCACACCCACTAGTGTGACTACTACCAAAAAGATAGGCCAAAATGTGCTCAACATCATCAGGGAAATGCAAATCAGTGAGATACCACTTCACATGCACTGGATGTGCATATTACCAAAAAGACAGACAGCAGCAAGTGTTGGTGAAGATGTTGAGAAATTAGAACCCTCATACATTGCAGGCGGGGATGTAAAATGGGGCAGCCACTTTGGAAAACAGTCTGGTAGTTCCTCAAATGGTCAAACATAGTTACCATATGATCTAGCAACTCTGTTCCTGGGTATATACAGCGATGCGCTGCATAATGATGTTTCTGTCAATGACGGACCGCAGATACAATGGTGGTCCCACCAGATTGGTACCATGTAGCCTAGGTGTGTAGTAGGCTGTACCATCTAGGTTTGTGTAAGTGCACTCTATGATGTTTGCACAATGACAAAATCGCCTAATAACACATTTCTCAGAATGTATCCCCATCATTAAATGACTCATGACTGTAACCAAGAGAAATGAAAATGTGTCCATATAAAAACTTGTACAATGTTCATAGCAGCATTATTCGTAACAGCCAAAAGGTGGAAACGACCCAAACGTCCATCAACTGATTGTGGAAAAATAAAATGTGGTATATCCATACGAGGGGATATTATTTGCGAATAAAAAGAAATGAAGTACTGATACGTGCTGCAACATGGATGAACCTTGAAAACATCCTGCTGAGTGAAAGCAGCCAGTCACAAAGGACCACATGTTGTGTGGTTCTGTTTATATGCAATGTCCACAATAGGCAAATCTATAGAGACAGGAAGTAGATTAGTGTTGCCCAGGGCTGAAAATGGGAATGGGAGAGGAGACTGATGGTCAAGGCCTACCGGGTTTCTTCCCAGGGTGAGGAAAATGTTCTAAGATTTATTGTGGTGAAGGTTGCACAAGTCTAAATGTACTAAAGCCATTGAGTTGTAGACTTTAAATGGGTGAAATTTTTTTTTTTAAGGAAGATTAGCCCTGAGCTAACATCTGCCACCCATCCTCTTTTTTTTTTTGCTGAGGAAGACTGGCCCTGAGCTAACATCCATGCCCATCTTCCTCTATGTTTTTATATGTGGGATGCCTGCCACAGTATGGCTTGACAAGCAGTGCATAGGTCTGCACCCGGGATGCGAACTGGCGAACACTGGGCTGCTGAAGTGGTGTATGTGACCTTAACTGTTGCACCGCTGGGCTGGCCCCTTTAAATGAGTCAATTTTGTGGTTTATGAGTTATATCTCAAGAGAGATGTTTTAAAATGGTAATATAGATATGTGAAAAAGTTGGTAAGTTGTTCTTCCCCCAAATTAAACATTTCTGCTCTTTAAAAGACACTATTAAGGAAATAAAAAGACAAGTCACAGACTGTAAAGAAATATTTGCAAATTAAATATCTAAGAAAGGACTTGTACCCAGGATACATCAAGAACTCTCAAAACTCAAAAATAAGAAAACAACTCAGGGGCCAGCCTGGTGGTGTAGTGGCTGGGTTCATGCGCTTCACTTTACTGGCCCAGGGTTCGCTGGTTTGGATCCCAGTGTGGTCTACACACTGCTCATCAAGCCATGCTGTGGTGGCGTCCCACATACAAAATAGAGGAAGATTGGCACAGATGTTAGCTCAGTGACAATCTTTCTCAAGCAAAAAGAGGAGGATTAGCAACATATGTTATCTCAGGACCAATCTTCCTCACCAAAAACCAAAAAATAACAAAAGAAAAGAACTCAATTTTTAAAAATTGGCAAAAGATTTGAACAGACATTTCACCAATATATATAGACATATAGCAAATAAGCACATGAAAAGATGCCCAACATCATTAGGCATTAGAGAAATGCAAATCAAAACCACATTGAGATAACTCAACACACATATGAGAATGGCCAAAATTTTAAAAATATACCAACACCACCAAGTGATGGTGAGGATGGAAACAACTGAATTCTCATAGATTGCTGGTGGGAATGCAAAATGATACAGCCACGTGGGAAACATTTTGGCAGTTTCTTACAAACATAAAACATATGTTTTATCATACTACACACTTTTCTACTCCTAGGCTTTACCCTAGAGAGATGAAAACTTAGGTTCCTGCAGAAACCTGTCTGCAAATGTTTACAGTGACTTTATTTGTAATTGCCAAAAATGGAAACAACCAGAGGTCTCTCCACAGGATGGAATACTATTCAGCAATAAAAATAAAGTCTTCTGATACACACAGCATCGTGGAAAAGTCTCCAGCACACTGTGCATTATGAAAGAAGCCAGACTCAGAATGCTACATGCTGCGTGACTCTGTTTGCATGACCAATTATGGGGAGAGAAAATAGGGGTTGCCAGGAGCCAGGGTTGGCACCAGGGCTGGGGCGGGGGCCTGGGGTGAGCACTTTGGATGGAAGGAACTGTTCTGTGTCGTGGCTGTGGTGGTGGCTACTCGACTGTGTTTGTCAAAACTCGTAGAACCGTGCACTAAAAAGGGTGACTCTTACTGTATCTAAATTGTACCTTAATCTAAAAAATTAAAAAATATATGTTAATGGTAGAATCTAGATGGTGGGAATCTAGATATTTAACATACAATTCTTTCAACCTTTTCGTATGTTTGAACATATTCATAATCAGATGTTTGGCACAAAATATCAAAAATATGTTAGGTGGTTGATCAAAGTAAATAAATATGTGCATGACCAAAACAAGCAAACAAACAAATAATTAAATTAAAGACAGTCATTTCACCCTTCAAATCTTAAGTAATAATAAATCATAAATATAATAATTAAAGCGTTACAGGTCATGACATAGTAAATCGATTGTATAAGCAATTGATGGGCCATGACTCTCACTTTGAAAAATATGGCTTTAGACCTTGTTAGGCACTTGAACTTGAACCTGAGAGAGCCTGGGGAGATCGGGCCTCCAGAATTGCGCTGAGCTGGGCCGGTTTCCCACTCTGGGACCAGGGCTACTGGAGGGTTGAGGACTAGCTGGGGCTGTACCCAGCCCAGAGAGAAGTGGCTGCCTGGTGTCCCCAGGGAAGCGCGACCAGGGGGAGAGTCCTGTGTCCAGCCTCGTGGAGTCAGCTTGAGGTGACAGCAGAGGACAGTCGACATTCTGGAAGTCGTCTGTGCAGGTGGAAACTGCAGGCGCTCTCCAGCCCTCTGGACGGGTCATAGCTGGTTTCACTGGGTCTGGATGAGTGCTCCCGTTACAGCAGCCTGTCACTGGTGAGTCAGGCTTAGTTTAATTTACTAGTAAAATCATGTTTCCTGCGTCCCATTGTGTTTGGGGAGAAATTTATCCCTATTATATCTGACATATATCAGAGTTACCACTAATTTCAACTTATAAAGGGGTTCACAAATAAGAAAATGGTCTGCTATTTAAAAGTGCAAGTTTGGAAGCTTCTCATTCAGGCTCATTTCTGCAGTTTCAAGTCTGCAGTTCATACTTATTTCTGCTTGTGTGTCTTACCTACCCATGGTCTTGTAGCTCAAGATAAAGCCCAGCGTCCCCTTTGCCAGGCTCACCTCCTGACCTCTGTGCCATTTACCCAATGCTCAGAATACTCACAGTTCTGAGGGGGAGCAATGTCTTTCACGCCTCTCTGCCTTTGCATAGACCTTTTTCTTCTCTTGGCCCCCTGGTGAACTCCTATTCATCCTTCAGTACCCTGCTTAAGCTGCACCTCATCTGTAGAGACTTCCCTGGATTCCTTCTCCTTATGACAGAGCAGTGATTCCTTTATCTGCATCTCCACCTATCTGTGCATGCAGCTGGAAAGTCAGGCTGGCTTTCTCTCTGGATGTATGAAATGCCATAGGAATTTGTTGTTTCAAATAAAATTAAGTCTGATGCCAAATCCGCAAGCCCCAGAGTATAATAAATTACTCTCAGTGATTGCTGGAGTCTCTCCCTGCTTCCAGGGTGAAGCAGAGCGTGGAAGGATCATGTGCAGTGCAGACACTTACGGGGAGCCTCTGGGCTCTGATCTGCAAAAGGCACCACAGAGCAGTGGCTGGACGCAGGCAGCCTCCCCTCATAGCATCACGCAGTCATTCCCACTGGGTCTTGTCACCTCCCTGGGCACCCTGAGGCATCACGGCATCATCCCACAACCCCAAAATGCCCCCCTTCCCAGTTTGGGGAGCTCTCCTGCTTCTGAGGCCCCTGTGTCTGCCCCGTCTCCCTGAACCCTTCTCTTTGGTCCCTTCCTCCCTGGGAGGTTTCGCTGGAAACACAGTGTCGGTCTCTCTTGCCTAGAGGAGAGGCCAAGGGATGCAGACGCCCGCCAGTTTCTGACTAACTCACACTCCGCTCCCCATCAGTTAGCACTTACCTCACTGTGTGGCAGTGATTTATTTCCCCGCCTGGGCCTTCCTCTGAACTGTCTTAGTGACCTTGGCCTCTAAAAGGCGAAGAGTGGGTTTTCTAATTGTGTGCAAGTTTTTAAACCTCTCTGAGCCTCAGTTTCCTGGTCTGTAAATTGGGGACAGCGATAACCACACTTGTAGCAGTGTGGTTTGGATGAACCAAGGTGATGCATGTTATCCCTTAGAACGGTATCTGACATGTACCAATGGCTCAATAAATATTGGCCGCTATTACCACTTTTTATTCTCATTATTGTTACTTGCAGTGGATGTTTGGCTGCCTACCCGATAGTCATTCTCAGTTCCTTTTGTTGCACTATAGAGACTGAAAATGCAAAGTACTTACCTTCCCAGCCTTGCTGGGCATGGGCATGTGACCTAATCTTGGGCAGTAGGACTTGACTGGAAGTGTTAGAAGAGGCTTCTGGAAAAGATTTTCTTCTCTGCTAAAAAGACAGAGAGAGAATTTGGTCATGGAGAGAGGTGATACTTGGAGCTGTGGCAGCCATCTTGTGATCATGAAGGCAAGGCTAAGGATGAAAGTCAACATGGTGAAGATGTCAGAGCATAAAGATGGAAGGGTCAGGGGCCTTTATGACCCTGTTGAGTTGCTGCCCCAACCCTGGAACCTCCTACCTTGGAATGCTGTTAAATGAGATCTGAAACGTCCTTATTATGAAGGCCACTTTTAGTTGGGTATTCTGGTATTAGCTGTGAGTATTCCATTGAATACATTATTACAAAGATTTATAGTCAGTAGCTGTTGAAAGAAAGTGGCAGTGCCAGGATGGAAATTCTGGACTCCTAAGGCCCAGGAAGTGGGCTTTTGATGACTGCCCCTACTGTCTAGCGCCCACACTCCCCCACCCAGACTCACATTAGCAGAAGAGCTGGCTGCCAACTGAGGTCATAGATGGGTAATGCTTCTTGGCCCGCTAGTGTGTGTTGGCTTCATGGGCAGTCCTGCAGTGTGTCCATAGGAAAGCAGGTGAGCACATGGCCAAAGAAAGTGCTGGAAGGGAAAGAGGAACACTCACAAGTGCATAATCCAAAGTCCACAGGCTCTGTTTTTGCTCCATCTTATCACACAGCCTTGTTCATTTAATCAGGGGCATCCCGTAATCTAAGCTGTAACATGGCGTTCAGTGTGCTGTTGGCTGGCAGAGAGCCATTACATATGGCATCTGACCTTGTTTCCCCGGTGCTTCTAACCCCGTTCTGCTACGTTATTCGTTATTCTCTTGTGTCGGAGGCTCTGTCTCTCTGTTGCTGAGAAAAGGGGGGCAGGGGTTAGGCTTCTCTTGATTCTAGTGAATTTTGTGGCTAGAAAAAATTTCGTGGGAAAGACAAATGCACAACATATTTTTACCACAACAACTACCGGTCCCATGGTGGTGCAGGATGTCACAGGAATAACTGTGTGTACCTTGTACAGGTTTGTGTAACACGTGTACACTTGTTGTTTGCTGCTCCTACGGCGGGTCAGAAACAAGCTGAAAAGCGAGGAGCGGTGGGATAATTCATTTTAAGAATATGATTGGTCTCCTGGAACCAAGAAATGTCATTTCTCTGGCCCAATGCTTTTGCAGGCTGCCGTGTTCTCGTCTCCTGTCACCACATCTCTGTGTGTATGAGCATATTTCATCAACACATTAACCACACTTCCTAGGATCAACATGACAGCTTCAGAAACACACACCTTTCCTTTTCAAGTTCTCATCCAGTCCTCTCCACCTCCGCAGCAGCTCATTCTTGGTGAAATGTTCTCGTGCGTTGACTTACAAGATTCAGCACTGAGTCTCTGATCACCTTTTCTCTTACTTTTCATCCTCCTCTAAGTGGAATCATTCACCTCGTCCTTCTCCTTCTTGCTCAGCTCATTTATGAACATTCCTTTCTCATAGTGGATATATGTCCATCAGGAAAGCTTCAGCAATGTGTAAGTATATAAAGTCACGGCACAGTTTCCCCTGGATCTACGCCCATTCTGTCCAGACCCTCTTCCCACAGGAACCTCTGTGAGGAGCTGGGGATGCACATTCCCCTGGGCCTCGTACAAGCAGAGATGTAAGCTGACAGCGTGGTTCTGACGGCAGCTCTCTGTTGATAATCCCCAGTCTCCACATCTGGCCCTGCCCGTCCTCCCATGTCCTAGTGTCTCACGACCCACACCTTGTGGCCGTTTCCCCCTAGCTTTCTCTCAGACCCCTCAGACTCCAAATGCCCAAGACCAAAGTCGTTATCTTTCTCCAACCTTACTTCCCCTTCTCTGTTCTCAGCCTCAGTTAATAATGTCATCATCCAATTAAGCAAGCTGGAAATGATGTCGTCATCCTTGGCTTCCCTCTCTCTCTCTCCTCTTTCTCCCTCTGTCTCGTAAAAGACAGCCACGAGCCGCCATGGTCTGTCCGCTCCACTTCTGTACTCATTTTCACATCTGGCCTATTTCCCTCTTCTGCTGCTTCTGCCCTGGGCTAGGCCCTAACTCTCTCTCATCTGAATGAAAGTAACATCCTTCTCTGCTTTTTGTTGCTGGCGGCAGCCTCTGTGATAGCCCACCCAGGACCACGGTACCCCTTCTTCCCTCCCACGTCGTTCAGGCTGCAGTGGCCCACGCCAAGAGAAAGAAAGATGGTTGGCTGAAGACAGCAATCCCGTCCCGTTGAACAGATCCTCACTTTCCCAGGCTGCTTTGCAGGAGGGGTGGTGATGTGGTTCAGTTCTGGCCAGTAAGACATCTGGGGAAAATCTGGAGGGAGGCCCATGAAGCCAAAGACCTCTGCCCACACCCCGTGCGCACCACCATCGTTTTCCTTTATGTTTTAGAAGTTTAAACTCTTTAGGCTGTACAGCCTAGCCCCCAACTTCTCTTTCCTCCGACAATGCCCACTGCCCACTCCACACCGCACGCTGGAGCTTGTGGGGAGGAAGCCCAAGTACACGTCCGCCCTCCATGGTAGCTGAACTCCAAAGACGGCCCCAGTTAACCCAGGAGTCACCATCTTGCACAGCCCCCTCCCACTCTGAATTGGCACTGGTCCTGTGAGTCTAGGAGTCTAGTTCTAGGAGTTTCACTCCTAGAATAGAAAGGACCTGATGCTGTGCCAGTCTGGGCGCAGTCTGGGCCAAGACGACCCAGCAGACACTGGTTCTGCCCCCTCGGGAGCCCTAAGCCACCAGAGAAGCAGTCCAACTGCGCTGAGACCCCTATGCCGTGAGGAAGTGTAAGCTAACCACAGGGGAGGAGAACTGAGAACCTCAGCCGACACGGCGGACCAGGGCTCCAAACTCCTGATGGAGGCTGAGCCATTCCAACCAGCCCCTCCCCGGTGTCCCCGGAGCTGACGCCATGTGGAGCAAAGACAGGCCGGGTGAGCTTTGGGGGTGAAAAAGTAACTGAAATCACTTCTTCTAGTCGAACTCAACTAGTCTTCTCCTCCTTGCAGTGACTGCTGCTCTTCTGCATCCCCACTTGCTTATACTGCCCTTTCAGTTTAGATTAGCTTTCCTTCTCTTCAAATTCATCCCACCCTTCAAGGCTCATCTTGACAGCCACCTCTTCCATAAACCTTCTCGATTCTGTCAACTCTGAATACTTGGGTTTCCTGGCCAGGTCTGGAGCAGGTCTGTGTCCTTGCCCACCTGCGTTCCCTCCCTTTCTGTTCTAATAGCACAGCAATTCTGTTTGGATGGGTGATCCCTCCCCCTTTTGGTGGAACTGTCAATCACGTTGTCCACTTACCTCTGACCTGGGCGGGGACCTGAAACCTGACTGGACCAGTCAGCTGTTCTCTCCCTCCGGTGCAAATGTGGAGATGGGTGACAGGGCTGCAGATGGTGGACAGCTGACTGGATCTCCATCAGCTCCTGCTGGCCGGCTCTCCCAAGCTGCTCTGATCCCTGTTCAGAGCACGAGCTGATTCTTCAGCTTTTCCTTGGAGTCTCTGAAGCCCCCGGTAGCCGAGACAGTAAACTCACTCATTATTCCATTTGTCCCCTTACGTCTCCCAGCCCCCTGCAGTTAGGGCAGACCGTGTGACTAGTTCTGACTGATGACATTAGAATAGAAATGACACATGTCACTTTCAGGCTGAGGCAGTAAAAAGCCCCTTGCGAACCTCCAGTCTCTAGAGACCCCTGCCTGGTCACCAAGGAAACTGTGTTTCAGGTGACATGAACCCTCTGTCAGTCTGAGGCCCTGAGTGAGCGCAGAGCAGAGCCTCTGCTGACCCACATGGGATTTGTCGCATGTCCCAGAAATAACGATTTGGAGGATGTTTGTTACAGCACCATAACCTAGGCTGTCCTGAATAATATATACCTGATATCCTACCAAGAAACTTTTTTTTGCTTCAACTACCCAGAGTCAGTTTCTTGCATGTAAAATAGCTTAACTGACAAACTCTAACAGAACTTAGCAGTTTCTTCTTTGATTTTACTCACTAACATCCATCTATCTTATTTTTTTATCAGCCAAGAGCACCCTGTCTCTAGGGACTATTAAGATTCATCTTCGCATCCTACCACACTGCCTCGCACCTATAAGGCTCTGGATAATTATTTGTTAGGATGAATGCAAAAATGGAATGAAAATGAAAAATTTGATGAGTCACCTGGATACTTTCTGTTTAACCTTGGTTTCCAAATCCGTTTTCAAGTGAGTTTTAATTAGAAGATATTTAAAAATATGATTGCACCTCTATTTTTATGGTGATGACAGCATATATATGTATATATCCACATATATATCTATTTTCAATCCTATTATAGGTTGTCATAACTTCAAAAAACTTTGTGAAATGCAAAAGAATAAAATACTTTTGAAACATCAGAACGACAACAATATTCACTGAGCTCTTAATTCATGACAGACACTAAATGTAGGGCTTTTGATTTTTCATCTTCCCACCCCACTACACTGCCAGTGCTGCTGTTTACATTGTATTGTAGACAAAGGGAGACCTCAGACTCATCTTGTTAGTGGTCCGTCAGGCTCCCAGGTGATGTCAGTGCTGCTGGTACATGGCCCACCCTGGGAAGAGAGAGTGGAGGATGTCCTCGTGTGGTAAGACTAGCCCCCGTCACTCAAGAGCTCTTCAAAGGCCACCTTGGGCCCAAGGAGAATGCTGGGTTTGATCAAGCTGCCCTGAGTTCAGGCTTTGATCACTGTTCTTTGAGTCGGTTAGGAAATCACCACGACCTTGTCTCTTATCTGGAAATCACTTTTCTGGTAACTTCACTGTCTCTGTAGAAAATAGTTGTGAACACAGAAGCGGGCAACACAGAGGCCTGAGAAGCGAAAATAGGTGTAACAAATTCTACACACTAAAAAGTGTATACTTTACTGATTTTTAGCTTTGTTTTTTGCCACTTTTCCAACAAGACTGCTCACTTGTTTGCTCAGGCAGGAGACATTAGACGAATGCAATTATAAGAAGGGAATAGGACTGCTGGTAGCTTGACAGAGGGAAGAATGGAAATACTATGAAAAGCTGATGCTACAGTTAAAAACTTGTGTAAAGGCAAAAAGCCCTAGATGTAATACTTGTCCTCAAAGACATCCCTGTACTCATCAAGAAAAGTCGGTGTTTGCTTAAGACAGCAGATAAATATATACTTTAGAATTATTCAGAAAATAGAAAAATGTTTTAAAATGTTGGTGCTTAAAGGGATAATCTGGTTATATGGAAAATTTGCTTATGTATAACAATTCTCTAATAACGGATATATGTGGCTGTAACTATAACCCAATTTTATATAGTATCAATTTCATTATACGTAAAATCTTTATGATCACATACATATAGACTCAATTTATTTTGAAAAATAATATTCCTTATGATTATATAATAAGACATGCTTTTGGATAAAAAGTGGAAAATATAAGAAAATGTCAAGAAAAAAATTTACCTATAATCCCCCCAATCAGGGATATCTGCCAATAATATTTTGGTATATATTCTTCTAGTTTTCTCTGTCTCTTAAGATATTCTGCATTCTGTTTTTTTTCTGACCTCAGTGTTCTTTGAAAACATGACTTTTAGGCAACATAATATTCTGCAGAATTTTTACTTGTTCTGACCATTCTCCTTTTTAACAATTTGGAGACATTTAAGTTGTTGTCATTTTTCGTTGATAGAATTAAGGCTGTGACGCACTTCTCTGTACATTAACCTTTGTGTGCATCTCTGATCATTTCCTCGGGTAGATTCCCAGATGTGGAATTACAAGGTCAAAGAACATGATACGTCTAGGCTCTTGAGCACAGCGAAACTGCCCTTTAGAAAGACTGAACAGCCGACTGTCTCTGGAAGTGTGCGTGTCTCTCAGTCTGGCGCCTGAGCCTTCCCAGGACTGTAAACAGGAATTGTTTTTAAAGTTGACGTTTGGGCCCTGTGAGATGAGGGCTGAAGTGGAGGGAATCACTTTTGCTTTCTGCTCCACCAGCTCACACGCATCACCTCCACTGGATCAAACTTAAAATGTAATGAATCCAAAACGTGGGTGAGTGTGGAGAGCCACAGAGGACTGTGATGAAAAGATGGAAAGGGCTTGACCTGGGCTGTGGGGAACCTGATCTCGAAGCTCCTCCTTTGCACTCTCTTCTTCGTTTATTGCCACGTGCTTTTAAAGAAATGAAAAATATGCTTTTCATTCTTTTTCATATTTTCACCCTTCCTATTATTTTTAAAAATTCAGAAAAGAGAAAAAGATGACAGTCATCCATTTTCTCACCATCCAACATTAATCACTGTTAACATTTTGGCATATTTGCCTCTATCCCTTTTTTAAAGTTAATTTTCAAAAAGTGACACACTCTATGAATATATAGTTTTACTATTTCCATTTAAAATTAGGACATTCCAGATAAACCCCAAGGCTTCTTTACCTGGTACTCCCATTCCAACCCCTCTGCCGCCTTCTAGAGGTCCTCAGGTTTGAGTTTTGTGACAATATTTTCAGTCTTCAAAAAGAAAATACTTTTATGTGCATATATTTATCTACTGGAAATACAAAATATTGGTATTTCACATTTCACCAGTTTTGTGTAAATGGTAAGCCTGCTGCATGATCTTTGTGTCTTGCTTTTTTCACTCCATTCCACGCTTTTAAGATTCATCCATGTAGATGTTTGGGAGTTAATTTATCCTTTCTAATGTTATATGATTGTCTGTTGTAAATGAACATTTTGCTTTTTCATTTCCTTATTAATGGTTGTTTAGGATGTTTTATTTTTTTTCCCTGTATTGCCAACACTGTTGCAGCAAACCTCCTCAAGAGCACAAGGGAGGTTTTCTCCAGTTAAATTCCTAGAAGTGAATTGCTAGATGAGCTTTTTCAATTTTGATAACACCAAATTGCTCTCCAGAATGGCTATAATATTTACAACTCCACCATATACATATAGGAATACAGGTCTCCCCTCACCCTTGGTAACATTTTGTCTTTTTTTTTTTTTTGAGGAAGATTAGCCCTGAGGTAACATCTGCTGCCAATCCTCCTCTTTTTGCTGAGGAAGACTGGCCCTGAGCTCACATCCGTGCCCATCTTCCTCTACTTTATATGTGGGACGCCTGCCACAGCATGGCTTGCCAAGTGGTGGCATGTCCGCACCTGGGATCCGAACCGGTGAACCCTGGGCTGCCGGAGCGGAACATGCGCACTTAACCACTGTGCCACCAGGCCGGCCCATTTTGTCATTCTTATGGGGGAAGATTGGTATCTGTTTTTATTTCCAACTAATAGTAAGGTTGAACAGCTTTCCACACGTTTTTCAGCCATATGAGTGTCCTCGTCTGGAAGATACAGTCTTTTGATCCACTGAGAGACTCAATTTTTGCACCCATGTTTGTAATATAGTTGGACTTGACATTTTCTCTAATTCTGCTGTACTTGTTTTGGTATCAAGATTAGACTAGCTTCATAGAATGTGTTGGATAGACTTCTCTGTCTTGTTGATATTCCCATACAGTTCGCATAATATAGTTTTGTGGTTTTTTTGGGTTTTGTGTTTTTTGTGTGTATCACTCCAGTAAAACTGTCTTGGCCTAGGCATTTGGGGAGATGGAGCAGATCTTCTATAGCCTTTTCAGTTTTATTGGTGATTATTGGTATACATCTCTTCTTCTTGGGTCAAGTTTTATAATTTGTCTTTTTGTCAAAAATTACCCCTTTTTCCTAGGTTTTCAAATGTATTGGCATAAAGTTGTCCGTAGTATACTCTTATGCTTTCTAACGTTTTTACCCTATCTGGTATGTTTCATTTGCCATTTATAATATTGTTTGTGTCATTTTCTTGATCAGTCTTATAAGAAGTTTGTCTATTTTATTAGTCTGTAATAGAACACCAGCTTTAGGTTTCCATAATCAACTGCATTTTCTTTTGTTTTTCATTTCATTCATCTTTGCTTTTTGCTTTATTACTGTTTCCTTCCTCTGTTTTCTCTGGGTTTATTTAGTTATTTTTCTACATGTTAAATTGTACACAAATTTCGTTTTCTTTCTTTGTAGTAAGTACACATCAGGCTATAAATTCCCCTCTAATTATTGTTTTAGTCGGATCCCACCAAGTTTTGTTATGTCAGGCTTTTATTGTCAAACATTTCTAAATGTTTTGTAATTTATATGTTGGTTTCTTCTTAATCTGTACCTATTTTTCAGTTCCCAAAATGTAGTTCTTTCTGTTTTAAAAATGTATTATAAAATCTTTCAACATACAAAAATGTATAAAAATGAAAATAATGAACACCCAGCTTAAGAAATAAAACTCAAATGTATGCTTATAATTTTAAATTTTATTTTTCATAAGCAATAGATGTACATGATAAAACACAAATCCTCCTGTCTTCCTGGCCCCCTCCTTAGAAGCAACTGCAGTTACTAATTTAAGGTGTATTCTGTGAGTTGTCTGGCTTTCTTTTTGTTGCCGATTTTTAATTTCACTTCACTGTGGCTCATGCATGCGGTCTGTAGCTTCTTTGGAATTCCCTGAGGCTCCCTTTGTGGCCGGTGCGTAGTCAGTTTCTGTAAGTGTTTCGAGTGTGTCTGAAAAGAACGTATGTGCTGATGTTCTTTTCCTCAAGGACAAACCTGATCTCATCACTTCCTCTCTGATAGCATCTCTGGTCTTCAGACCCCCTTAACCTCTGATTTGGCCCCAAGCTTCCTCCTAGCCAAGGCCTCCGCCACCTCCCTTACGTACAACAAATTTATGTCCACATAGCTCTCGTACCTTTTAGGGTCAACTTTCAGAAGAACGTTTGAACTGTCAGCGTTGTCTTGTCACAGACAGTCCAATAATCTGGCACATCAAAGGTCCTAATGGATACTCACTGAGCCAACTAGAGAATGGGCTGTCTTCTGAGGGTAGAGCCATGAACTCCAGTCTTTACTCACTACTTGCTCCTTCTGAGCCCGAGCCCCCTCCCTGAGACCTCTGGTTGCTGTGCCCCTCCAGGCTAATTTTGCAGCACTGTCCCTACTTCCTTTCCCTGTCTGCCCATACCACGGTGGATCACTTCAAAGACTCCACCAACACTCTCCAGGTGCCTTGCCTTCTAGAATCAGCTGCATATGTCCAACCAAGACACACCCCAGGATGAATCCCCACTGAGCTTCTGCTCTGAGGCCCCTGGCGTGGGGATGGGAGATTGTAGGGGGATCAGGTAAGCGACTGTCCTCTCTACACATTGATGGTTTCAACCTTAGCTTGAACCTCACTTTCGCATTCCCTTCGGCATCTCTTCCAAACCTTTTGATGCCCTTCAAATCTCCTGGCATCTCCCCAGCCCCTTTATTCAGCAGAATGATAGTTTGCTACGTTATGAAGAAAATAGAAAACATCAGGGGCGAGCCTTTATGTAGCCATTTCACCTCCCTTTCTCCTGTTTCAGCAGTGGCTTTCTTCCTGTCTAGGATAAGAGTAACCTTGTCTTCATATATCCGGACCCCATTCTCTTCTGTCTCCCATTTTTATTCTATTGATTACTCCCTCTGCTCCGAAGTCTTCATGTCTCGCCTTTCCAGACCATTCTTCCTAAAAGTAGTCAGCACTCCCTCTCTACTTGCTCAGCTTCCATGCGTTCGCTCCTCTTGGAGGCCGATCTAGCTTCCTCCTGTCTCTCTGGGCTTTTACTGGCCATCAAATTCTAAATCAGCGGCACGTGTTTCTTGACCGCTCCAAAGCACTGACACCTCAGACCGTACTCTGCTTCTCAATACTCCCTCCCACCTGTTTGCTTCTCATACCACTCAATCTTGAGTCCCTTTCTTCTCTTTCTACCTCCTTTCTTGGCCCTTTAATCCTGAAATGTTGGCGTTCTTAGCATTTTCTGTTTGTGTTCCTCAGTTTTTATTTCTCTACACACCAGGAAAGCACATTTCGTTACAAAGGGGCATAGTCTCTACCAAGCTCTGAACAAGTGCTACTGTGGGAGAATGCTGGCCCATTGTCGCCAGATTGCCTTGTTTTTCAAGAGCTGTCAGATACCCTAGGGTTTTATGTGAAATGCCTCAACTCTAAATATTGATAATGAATTCAAAATTTTACAAAATTGTGCAGAGCAAACAAAACATGGAGGGTCCTCCTTAGGGCTGTTCTGCTCTTATTTGCCTTAAAATGCCCCTAAGGCATTTTATAAAGTATTTTATTAGAATGGTAACTCACACTTATTGACAGTTATTGGCATGATGTGCCAGACACTCTTCTAAGTGGTTTGCATGAATTAACTCGTTTAATCCTCTCAACAGTCCTATCGACAATGTGCTATTATTATCCCTGGTATATAGATGAGCAGGCTCAGGCAGAGTTTCAGTACTTTGTCCTGGGTCTCAGAAATACGGGGTTTAAGAAACAGGATTCGAATCCAGACGGTCCAACTCCCGAGCTCAAGCCTTTAACCCCTGCACTCCACTGCTGTCCCCATCAGCAGAGGAGGAAGCTGAGGTCTAGAGAGGTGAAGTGTCCAGGCTCCCAGGAGCAGTAACTGGCCAAGCAGGGATCTGAAGGCATCGTCACAGAAATAGATACCTGCACTTTCAAGAGTCCTGAAATTAGTTACCTATTTCCACTGCTAGACTGCATACCTATACCATACTCTCAGACTAGGGACTGGAGTACAAACGTGTGTAAAATGAGTGCCCTGGAGACTCCAAACAGTCCATTCACTTCTAGTAATAACTTCGTTTACTTTTCACAACAATCCCTAGGTAAGATGGTAGCCAGCACTTAATCAGCACTTCCACGCGCGTCATCTCTGAAACCTCACCAACACTCTATTTCATAGAACTAGGATTACCCCCGTTTAACAGAAGAAACTGAGGCTCAGCGCAGCTCAGGACTTGCCCAAGACCGGGCAACCAGCAGTGGCAGGGCCAGGATTCTAGCTCAGGCTGAGTGACAACAGACCTTCATTCTTGACCTTGAGGCTACGCTGTCGGTTCTACAGATGGGGAAACTGAGGCACTAGCTTGTGCTCACCGAATTGAATTGCGGCCACGGGTTGAGGGGCACGCTGCACTCCTGCTCCTCCTCCTCGCGGGGCGCGGGCGGGGCGCGGGGCGGGAGCTGGAGGGCGACAAGCAGACGCCCTTCGCAGTGAGGCGCGCGGCCCGGGAAGCGCCTAGCTGTGGACCTAACAGACAGACCCCGCAGCGCCAAGACAGCGGCGCCGGCGGGCGAACAGGAAGTGCGTCACCCGGTGGGCGGGACGAGGCCGCGACGGCCACCAATGGGAGCGCCGCGTCCGCCCTCGCCCCGCCCCGAAGGAGGAGCCGAGGCCGCCTTTCTGCCGTCTCCTCGGACAGTGTGGGCTGCGCTTGGGCGCCTCGGTGGGTAACGCGGGGCACGGGGGCGAGAGGCTCTCGGGGAAGCAAGAGGGCCGTCCAGGAAGGCGAGGGGAGGGCGGAGGTAGGGCTCAGGCGCCGGGTCGGCCCGCGTGCTGGGCCGGGGCCCGGGGCCTCCGGGCTTTGCATTTCCTGGTGGGGAAACTGAGGCCCGGAGACCGACAGCAGAGGCAGGTGGACTGGCACCTAGTCGCTCACACCCACACAGACATCTTCGAATCGTAATCTTAGGTGAAAAAGTACTTTTAATCATAATATTAGCTGAAAAAGCGAAACACAACATTTTAACTCAACTGCGTACGTGAACTACGGCCTCCGCCGACCACCCTCTCAGTTGCTCCCGCCCGCCCTCTCGGCTTCCCCTCTGTTTTGTGTACAGAGCTGCTTATTTTGTGCAAGTCCACAGCCCTTCATTGTACAGCCCTGAGGCTAGATGTGCAGAATCCCCAGTTTCTGGAATTTTCGGAAGGCAGTATGGTGCATGTATTCTGCGTTGTGTCAGACCTCCAGCGGGGTCTGGGGCAGCGTCCTGTCATCGAATGCATTCATGTTCCCCCAGCTGCCTACATGCACGATTACTCGAAAGGGGATAAGAGCAGCCGTAAACAGCCTCGCCTTAGGTCAGATGAGTTTTTCAATCTTAAAAGACTTGGTCCTCGGACCTTTTTAGATTTGAGAGTTGTGGATAAAGGACCTGGATCATACTTTTACTGTTCACTCATATTTCTCGCTTCTTTGGACTGGATGGAGGAGCCCCGGTTGCTGAACTCTGCACCCGCTGTCTCCATCACTGTGTGTCACCTTATGCCCTCTCGGCCTCAGTTGCCTCGTCTGTAAAATGGGGTCGGGAATGCTTTCCTCTTAGGGTTCTGATGAGGATTAAATGAAACTGCATGTGAAGCACTAACACTGTATCTATGTAGCACGTGGCTCAAAAGGTTATGATTGAGATTTGCTTGTTGCGCGAACATTTCTATTTTACAATTATTTGAGTGGACAAGACATGTCCATGGTTAACCTCCGCTACCTGCCTTCTCTTCATAGAGACAGCTGACTTCTATGCATTAAGAAGCCTATGTGTATCTCTTTCACCCCATTTTCCTCCCCTTGTCCCCAGGTTATAGCGTTCTATACCTTGTTCTTATTAACATTTATTTTGGCAGTTAACATTTATATAATTTTCTTCTTTTTTAAATCAAGATACGTAACATGCATATAAAAATGTGTGAAAATGTAAATTTGAAGAATTAAAATAAAATGAACACCCATATCCCCACCAAGTTAAGAAATAGAACATTAGGATATCCTCAAAGCCCCACTGAAACCTTTCTCCCCTCGCCAAAGGATAAGCACTGCCCTGGATGTTGAGCTACTCATTCCCTTGTTTTTCTTTGTAGTTTTTACTCTCTATCTCCGATGGATGGAATGTACAGTTTTGTTAGGTTTTGAATTTTATATAAGTGGGATCCTAATAGATATTTTGTGTGACTTGATTTTGGGGCATAACATTACATCTGTGAGGTGCACCCGTGTTGATTTGAGTAGCTCTGCATCTTCATTGCTGTTTTGAATTCCATGGTATGACTATAAATCTTTATGTAGGCGTTCTTCAACTGACGGTCATTTGTATTGCTGCCAGATTTTTGCTGTAACATGGTGCTTTTATAAAGATACTTGTTGGGGCAAATGTGGAAAAGTTTCTCGAAGTTATATACCTAGTAGTGGATTTCTGGGGATCTCCAAATTTGCTTGTAATATCAAATTGTTGTCTGAAGTGATTTCGAAGAGTTCGTACTCTACCAGCAGTGGATGAAAGTTTCAGCCTCAGCCATTCTTAAGAATTTTTGCCTATCTGGTGATGGGTAAAGACATTAATCACTGTGGTTTGAATACTCATTTGCCTGATGACATTGAGAAGGAGCGTCTTTTTATGTATTTATTAATCGTTTGTGCATCCTCTTTGTAAAATTTCTGCTGCTCGTTTTCTCCATGATTGTCTTCCCCTTACTGATTTGTAGGAGTTGTTTATATGTTCTGAAGGTGAATCTTTTGTGGTTTAAATGTGTTTCAGATACCTTCTAGTTTGTAGCTTGTCTTCTTTCTCTTTCTCCTACTCTCTGGTGTTTTTGGTGAACAAAGGTTCCTAATTTTAACAAAGTGGAATTTATCAGTATATTCCTTTATGGTTTGTACTTTTTGTATCTTTTAAAGAAATCCTTCCTTACCTTTGGATCATAGAGTTATTCTATATTGTTGTCCAAAAATTTTATAGTGTTTTCTTTCTTATGACCTTAGTCCTCAAGAATAGACTTGTGTGCACAGTGTGAGGAAAGGGTCTAGATTTATTTTTTTTCCACATGTAAATAATCTGTCGTTCTGGCACCTTTTATTGAATAGTTTGCTTTGATCTGAGTTCCATTTCTCCAGCGCGTTGAGTACTTATATGTGCGTCTGTCTCTGTGAGTTCTCTGTTCCGTTCTGTTGGACTTCTTTGTCCGTTTCTACACCATTATCAAACTTCGTTCCTTGCTCTAGCTTGAGAAGAAGTTGGTACCTGGTAGGGCAAGTCCTCTGCCTTTATCTTCTCCAAGAATGTCTTTGCTCTGTTGCCTTTACATTTTCCATGTAAATTGTAAAATCATCTTGTCAGATCACACACAGACACTCAGAGCCTGTTGGGATTTTGATAGGAATTGCATTGATTCAATTCCATTGGATCAATTTGAATTTTAAAGTGATCGCTTTCAGCATTTCATCCTTAAGTATGTTTGCTCTAGGTTTTTGTAGGTAGAGGAAGTTTCCTTCTATTCCAAGTTTGTTAAGTTTTTAGCATGAATAAATGTTGGATTTTCTCAGCTGTATTTTCTGCATCTATTAAGATGATTGTATGCTTTTACTTCTTTATTCTGCTAATGTGGCGACTCACATTGATTGACTTTTATCTCCCCCAGCTTTATTGAGATATTATCGACATAAAACATTTGATTGGTTTTCAGATGATAACCTGTTGCTGGGATAAACCCAATTTGGTCACAATATATCATCATTTTTACATGGCTAGCTTTGATTTGTTAACATTTTGCTTAAGACTGTTGTATCTATGTTTGTGAAAAGTCCTGCTCTTTTATTTTCCTTTCTTCTGAAGTCTTTGTTAGGTTTTAGTGCCCAACTTATGTCAACCTTATCAGATGATTTGCGGAGGGTTTGCTCTTTTTCTGGCTCTGGGATAGTTTGTGTAACATTTGAAATTATTTGTTTCCAGAATGTTTGGTAGAACTTCCTAAAAAATTGGTCGGGACCTGAAACTTTCTTTGTGGGAAGGTGGATTTCCCGTAAAATGTCCTCAGTGGTTAAAACTTTTTAGGTTTTCCAATAATTCTTTAGTGAGTTTCCTATCACTTTGAACATATTTAAAACTTCAGATTGTTGTTGTTTATCATACCTTTTTTAAATGCTTGTATCTTTTGTAAATGTTTATCATACCTTTTTTAAATGCTTGTTGGTTTTCCTTGTAAATTCCAAAGAGTTGATGTGTAAGTTTTCTCTCTCTCGGAAAATTTTATCAGAGATTTGTCATGTTTATTTTCAAAGAATAATATTGGTTTTGTTAATCTCCTCCAGTATATGTTTATTTTCTGTTTCATCAATTTCTGCTCTTCATTATTACTTTCTTTAACTTTTTTTGGATTTAATTTGCTGTTCCTTTTATAGCTTCTTTAGGTGGCTGCTTAACTCATTAATTTTCACGCCTCCTTTTTTTAAAAAAATATGAACATTTAAGGCTATTAATTTCCTTCAACTGCTTTAATTGCCTCCCACCGGTTTTTATGTATGATATTTTGTTATTTTCAGTTCAAAATATTTTCTAATTCCCAATAGTACCTCTTTCATAGTGGATTATTTAGATGTGTGTTTCTTAAATTCTAAGTTTTTCCAGTTTCTTTTTGTTTCGGGTCTCCAACTGTATTGCATTGTAGTCAGAACATGATCTGTGTGACACCAGTCCTTTAAATTTTGCTAAGACTTGCTTTCTAGCCTCGTATGTGGCAATTTGCATAATTGTTCTGGGTATGCTTGAAGATTCTGTATTCTGTAGCTGTTGGATGCAGTGTTTTATGCATGTTCATTGGATTAAGCTTTTTGCTGTGTTGTACAAGTGTTTTTCTAACCTTACTGATTTTTTTGTTCATTTTGTCAGTTATTGAAAGGGATATGTTAAAATCTCCTACTGTGGTTATGGATTTGTATGTTTGTTTTTGTAGTTCTGATCATTTCTGCTTTAACTGTTTTGAGGCTCTGCTATTAGGTGCCTAAACATTTAGAATTGTTTTATCTTCTTGGGAATTGAACCTTTTTATCATTTTGTGGTGACCATCTTTGTCTCTAGTAATGCTTTCTGCCTTAGAGTCTATTTTGTGTCATATTAGTATAGCCACACCAGCTCTGTTTTGGTTAGTCCACAGAGTATATATTTTTCTACCCTTTTAATTTTAATTTTTTGGTGCTTTTGTGTTTTAGAAGTAGCTCTTATAATTGTATAGCTAGATTTTATTTATTATTCAGTGTGACAGGCTTTTTATCTGCTCTAACAAACTGGCTGCATCATCTGCTTAAAGACCCTTAGTCTGGAGAGCCTTAGTCTCCAGTGTTTCCAGGTAAAAGTCGAGATTCCTTAGCCCTCCACGTTCTGTCCTTGTGCCCAGAACAACCACGGGCAAATAAGTGGTACTCAGGACATAAAAGTGAAGTAGATGAACGAACGTACCCGCTCCTAGTGATGGGAAATACACTTGACGGGACTTGATGACTGGCTGGATCTGAGGTTGAAGGAGAGGAGGATCAGAGTTTGACACTCAGGTCTGGGGTGTTTCTATGGCTTCATGGACTGTACCACCCAGACCAGATGATTTGAGAAGAGGACTCGGGGATGAAAAGGGTGAGGATGGGGAGAGGAGAAGATGAGTCCAGTTCAGGATTTGTTGAGGTTGAGATGTTGGTGTGGTATTTTTGAGACTATCTAGCAGGTCAGGAGATAGTGCATCTTGCCAGCTCTGAGGTCCAGTTGATAGTGCTGTTTAAAAAGAACAGTAGCTAGCATTTTTCTCCTATGTGCCAGGTTTCTTCAGCATTGTTCTCGCATGTGTATCTCCTATGTGCCAGATTCTTGGGAAACCGTTGGTCGTCATATCTCATTTAAACTTCGTCGTATGCCTTTAAGATAGTTCTTATTATCCCCATTTTATAGACGAAAAAGCTAAAGCTTAGGGAGATTAAGCTTGTTAGCTAAAAATGTTTCTGTGCTATATTTGCCTAAGGTAACAGTGAATTTCTTGTGAGATCATGGCATCACTTGAAGCGAATGTAAAACCTCAGAATTCCAGGCTCCTCTGTAGTCAGACCCTCCAGGAAAGAGGCCTGGGAATCTGTGTTTTCGTGCGCGGGTTAGGTGATTCTTAATATCAGGCAGGTGTGGCAAGCACTCGTCTAGTTCTAAACTGCCGCTCTCAGCCCCCGCGCCGCACAGCCTCTCGTGGCAGGAGCAGGCTTTTTGATCCGGGCTTGTGTAATACTTTTATCAGCTCTGATCTTTGTGGTTTGTGGAAAGATAGGGTTTTAGTAGAGAGCAGGAGATTTCAAAAATACCCTGCAGGCCTATCATGACAGTTGTTTTATTAGCGGTTTGGGAGATGAGAAGGAAGCTAGCGTTTACTAAGTGTTCACCAGTGGTTCTCTAACCAGTGAACGTTATTCTAATTTTATAGTTAGAAAATGGGGCTGCAGCTAAATTTATCCAGGCCGTAGATCTGGTAAGTGGCTGAGCCAAGTTTCAGACCCTGAATTGTCTGATAGTAAAAATGGCCAACACTTATTTAGTGCTTGGTGTGTTACCAGGCTATATATGTATTGACTCACTTAATCCTCATAGTAATTCTATGCAGGATGTTTCAGTCATGACTCTCATTTTACAAATCAGAATCTGAAGCATGTGGAGGTTAAGTGTCCTAATTTCATACCCCTAAGTGGTGGGGCAAGCTATGAATTCAGGCGTTCTGGCTCGCTCCAGAATTTACACTTCTCACCACTGCCCAGTACTAGCTTGCCTGGCCCTGACTTGTTTCCTTTTCATTTTTGTACTATTCAGCATGATGAACTTGATTTTAAAAACCATAACAAATTTATATGTGTTACCAGGCTTTATATGTAGTGACTCACTTAATCCTCATAGTAATTCTATGCAGGACGTTAATGTAAATAAAACATGGCTTTTGGTGTGCTTGGAGGTGACTAGGTTTCATGTACTTCTTTTTTAGTTCCTTCATACATGCAGGGCAGTACAAGAAGAGTGGGCATCATGACTGATGTCCACCGGCGATTCCTCCAGTTGCTGATGACTCATGGAGTGTTGGAGGAATGGGATG
Organism: Equus quagga; assembly: GCF_021613505.1. Lineage (NCBI taxonomy): Eukaryota > Metazoa > Chordata > Mammalia > Perissodactyla > Equidae > Equus > Equus quagga. The sequence continues at coordinate 20,832,258 of NC_060273.1, read as the reverse complement.
TTAAGCGCTTGCAGAAGCACTGCTACAAGGTCCATGACTGTAAGTATTGTTTCCCTGTTCCCAGGATGCTCTGGTACTCTGTTCCCAGGATGCTCTGGTACTCTGTTCTCAGGATGTTCTGGTACTCTGTGATCAGGGACTGGTGACATTGGTATAATAGCATGTAACCAGTCAACCAAGACTCCTGACCTAGGCATTCAAGTCTCTCACAATCTCACGCCAGCCCATTTTTCTAATCTCATCCTTGACTTTTGTTTTTTTTTTTTGAGGAAGATTCGCCCTGAGCTAACATCTGCCACCAATCCTCCTCTTTTTGCTGAGGAAGACTGGCCTGAGCTGACATCTGTGCCTATCTTCCTCTACTTTATATGTGGGACACCTGCCACAGCATGGCATGACATGACAAGTTGTGCATAGGTCTGCACCCGGGATCCGAACTGGTGAACCCTGGGCCACTGAAGTGCAACGTGCGAACTTAACCGCTGCGTGACCGGGCTGGCCCCATCTTTGACTTTTTTTTAAGTAAATCTGACATTTAGCCCAGTGGCCTCTGAGGCTGTATAGTTGTGGTTCACACCAAGGCTCCAGCCTGAATTTCTTATCTCTAAAATGAGGATAATTAATCGTGCCTGACACACAGAGTCGGAGGATTAAGAGACATAATACATACAGATCCCCTGGCACAGGGAAGGTGCTCGGTTGACTGTTGATAGTAAGAGGGAAGCTTGCACAGTAGTTAAGAGCGCAGCCTTGCACTCTGCCAAAGCTAGAGAAAGTGTCATCCCTGCTCTGTGCCGCTGTGGGCATTTGGAACATCTTCTCAGTGGCTTGTTGGGAGGGGTAGATAAGATAATACACGCAAAGCACTTAGAGACAGGATCTGGTGCATACTAAGCGCTCAGAAACTGGAGGTAGCAGGAGAAGCAATAGGATCAACGTTGATAGATTGGTACAATCAATATGGTAGATCTTGTGGAGTTGAATGTCGGGATGGGTAGATATTGTTAAGTGAGAAAGAAAACTGGTAAGTTACACTTATTGTATGATGTCATTGTGTTAAGTTTTTTGTAAAGTACAAAGTGATTTTCATTGTTCATGAATACCTACATCTACATGTAAAAGGGAATGGAAGGAGATGCAGCACACTCGTGAAGTGCTTGCCTTTGGGGAGAAGAGGGGTGGGATTGGTTTCTCACTAAAAATCAGAAGACACTTTATCTTTATCCTCTTTTGTTCTTTTATTAAAAAAAACGACTTAAAGCAAACATGGCATTATTAGTATAGTCTAATGGTTGTCACTTCTGATTAATGAGAATATAGGTTTTTATTCTATGTTTTTGTCTTTCTCTCTATATATTTAATTTTCAAAAGAAAAGTGGAAAAAACATTGAGGTGAGCCAAGCCCAGAGGGCTGAGGAAAGATCTGGGAGGGGCGTGAAGTACACAGGAGAGGGAGCACCATGGAAGGTGCCACCTGTAGACAGCTTCAGTCTGCAGCATAAGAGAGGCTGGCTCCAGCTCCTGGAGAGTGGAGGGGTGACTGGCAGTGAGAAGGGGGAGACAGTGAGTACAGAAACAAATGTTCTTTTGTGATGTGCAGAAGGAGGATGAAAGAGAGGGGTCATATGTTAGAGACGAGGCAGGGTTTGAAGTGTCTGGTCCATTGAGGTATTCCATGGGCAACTCTGGGAGCTTGATGGTGCACGTTAACAAGTTAGAGGCCTGGGGCTGGCCCCGAGGCCGAGTGGTTAAGTTCGTGCACTCTGCTTCGGTGGTCCAGGGTTTCGCCAGTTTGGATCCTGGGGCGCAGACATGGCACCACTCATTAGGCCATGCTGAGGCGGCGTCCCACATGCCACAACTAGAAGGACCCACCACTAAAATATACAACTATCTACTGGAGGGATTTAAGGAGAAAAAGCAGAAAAAAAAAAAAAAGATTGGCAACAGTTGTCAGTTCAGGTGCCAATCTTAAAAAGAAAAAACAAAAAACAAGTAAGTTAAAGGCCTGGAGGGGTCCTACCGTAAGGAAACCTGTTTAACTTGGTTTAACCCTGGGTTTCCAACCTTAGTTGACTTATGAATAACATGCCTTGGGAAAGGTATGAATATATCCTAGACAAGAATATATGATGTGTGGGAAGAAAATAGGTTGTTTTGGTGTATAGGTTTACAGATCATGAAGAACCCATGGTGTGTTCACCATAGTGGTGGGTGGTGGTTGTTTTTGTTTTTACTTAATTCCGTAGACCGTGTGGACCTCTAGAAAGATCTGAAACAGGAAGTGACGTAGTTAGTGCTGTGTTTGAGAACTCTCCTGGTGAAAACATTTGCTCTGATTGCCTGGACTGTGGTGGACAGGGGTCTTTGGTGAAAGCCTCCTTTATGGAAAGGGAGTATTATACCTGTTAAGCTAACTTCTCTTGCTCTTTAAAAAGCATAACAGGACTGTAAACCTACCCTTCACCATCTTCCAGTGCTGGGCACACGAATTCTTTTCTTAATCTTTTATCTACGTGACAGTTTGTTCCTTCTCCGTTTTAGTTTCTCGCATGTAAGCCCTGAGTGTGGTATTTAATGTCAAGGGGGAAGTTTCATAGCTCACTGCAAGGAGCCATATGATGCTTTAGTACTAAGAATGAAAGTGTTTTTGCCTTTATTTGACCTTTAAAGTTGTTATGATCTAATTTAGGAAAGTCCTGTAGAATGTGTCTAGGAATTGATTTATTCTTCACACTTTATGCGCCATTTCTGTGCATCAGGATATGATATGGCTAGGGTAATCAGGATAGAACTATAGTTTGTTTTCTCCTACCCTTCATCAAGAGAGAGACCAAGAAAAAGCTTGTTTCCAAGCATTATTGTTATTTGAGAGATTTTAAAACAAGGAATGATGGAAAGAAATTATCTCAAATTAAGTAAATACTTACAAGACCCAATTTTATTAATCTCTTATCTTTTGAGGAGATGCCCAGGAAAGTCCCCTTTTACCAAGTGGAAAAATACTTAGCTTCTAAGAGAACTGTGAAACAAAAGAGTATTTGAAACTGCCAGTTATTCTAATTGCAGTTTCCCATGGTGTTTGTCCAGTTTGTTAAAGAACTTCCTATTCTAGGCTTTGGTTTGGGCTCTCTTCTGACTGTCATCAGGGGGAAAGAAAACAAATTCCCCAATTCTCCTGGCTAGTGAAGAGTTTTGATTTTGTTCTAATGTCCTGGTGTAAAGCCATGGGTCTGGCTTTTCTCAATGGCACTAGGACCTCTGTTCTTAGAATACCTTAGATTTTGAGGCAGAGCTTGCATCCGTGCACATGGTCATCCAGCACAACTTCCTGACATCTCTTGTGGGCTAGTCCTCTGTGTTAGGGACGGGTGACACAGACAAAGCTTTTGCCTCACTTTGGGTCTCATGAGTCATACAGATGCAAAATCAGATGATTCCAATATAAGCCCCCTTGATGGAAGTCGGTACAGGAGGCCTAGGGAGTGGTGGTTAAGAAGACGTGGATTTGAAGATTTCCACTTTTGACCAAGATAGAGTACCAGGGACCAATTACCTTCTTATATGAAACAATTGAAAAATGGACAAAAAATAGGAAACACTGGACATCAGTCAATGAAGGACACTGATCGCTTGAGAGACAGGCAATGAGGGTTTTTTCCCTCCTGAAACCAAATATGTATTGTCTTTTCCAACATCACCTCTCCAATTCACCAGACACCAACTGGGTGTCCAATAACCCAAGTCAATTCTGACACTATCTACCTGGAGTTGGCATCAGATCCTACAAGTTAAAGGGGCTTAATCCCACAAGACTGCCCTCATTTAGATACCAGTCACAAGTCCTGGGCCACCCTTATCTCTGACCAACTGCTGTGAATCAGGGGTTCTTATGACCCTGTCCTCATATTCAATAATTTGCTAGAATGGCTCACAGAACTCAGGAAAACACTTTACTTACATTTGCTGGCTTATTAGAAAGGATACAACTCAGGAACAGCCAAATGGAAGAGATGCATAGGGCAGGGTATGGGGGCACTGGTGGCGTGGAGCTTCCATGCCCTCTCTGGGTGCTTCACCCTCCCAGCACCTTAATGTATTCACCGTCCTGGAAGCTCTCCAGATCCTATCATTTAAAGGTTTTTATGGAGGTTCTATTAAATATGTGTGATTGATTAAATCATTGGCTACTTAATCTCCAGTCCCTTTCCCCTCCCCAGAATTGGGGTATGGGGCTGAGAGTTCTAAGCTTCAAATCAAGGCTTGGTCTTTCTGGCAACCAGCCCCCTCCTGAAGTTATTTAGGGACCTGCCAAGAGTTGCCTCATTGGAACAAAAGACACTGCTATCACCCTTATCACTCAGGAAATTACAAGGGTTTTAGGAGCTCTGTGCCAGGAACTGGGGACAAAGACCAAGTATCTTTCTTTTACCACAGGCAAAAGTGGGATGAGCACTACAACTGCCCCAGCTCATTGCCTTGAGAGAGTTTTCAGGCCACGGCACAGGGGAAACCCAGGCAGAGCTAGACAGACTGTCTGAGTTGAGGAGATGGAGATGAAAGTTCAAGGAGACGAAAGCAGCCAGAGTTTGCAGGATAGAGTAGTGGAGAAGAGAGATGCACAGAGAGAAAACTAGAGATTTGTAGGGAACCCTCTCCTCCGTGCTCCATCAAGGATCCGGTGAGAGCTGATCACCAAGGCAACTACCTGAGGCTAAGGAAAAACCAGTTGAAAGGATTGGAGAGAAACAATGCTGGATGTTCACACAGGGCTGGGAATAGTGCCTGCTCCAGGCCCAAATGGCTTCACTGGTGAATTCTACTAGACATTTAAGGAAAAAGTAATACCACTTCCACCCAAACTCTTCCAGAAAATTGAAGAGAAGGGAACACCTCCCAACTCATTCTGTGAGGCCTGCATTGTCCTGATACCAAAACCAGACAAAGACATTGCAAAGAGAAAACAAAAGACCAAGATCCTTCGTGAATATAGATGCTAAAATTCTAAACACAATTTTAGCAAATCTAATCCAGCAACATATAAAAAGGATGATACGATGTGACCAAGTGGGGTTTATCCCAAGAATGCAGGGTTGGTTTAGTATTTGAAAATCATTCAGTGTAATTCATCATATTAACAACCTAAAAAAGAAAAACCATATGATCATCTTGGTAGGTGCAGAAAAATCATTTGACAAAATTCATATCTATCCTAGGCATGATGTGGCAAAAGTTACTTAAAGAAACCTGAAGAGATCCTAAGAAGCAGAGTATAAGCAGGGAAAACAAGACCTTGGGGCTTAGAACAGGGGAGAGAAATCAACTGTCTGCACAGAATTAAAAATCTAGATCTGTTCCTGATGAAAACCCTCAGCAAAGCAGGAAAAGCAGAGAACTTCCTTAACCTGGTATAGAGGATCCAGGTAAAACGGCTAACATCATATTTAGCTGTGAAAGACTGAATACTTTTCCCCTGATATCAGGAGCAAGACAAGAATGGCCATTCTAGTCATTTCTGTTCTAGCCAGTGCATTCAGGCAAGAAAAAAACAAACGGCATCCAGTTTGGACAGGAAGAGGTAAAACTATCTATTCACAGACATGATCATTTATGTAGAAGATCTGATGGGATCTTCAAAAAAGCTACTAGAGATAGGAAGTGGGCTTAGTAAAGTTGCAGGATACAAAACCAGTATCCAAAAATCAGTTGTATTTCTCTATGCTAGTGGTGAATCAAGAGAAATTGAAATTTTAAAAAAGCACCATTTATGATAGCATCAAAAATATGAAAACGTTAAGAATAAATCTGACAAAAAATTTGTAAGACCTGGACGCTGAAAACTACAGAATATTGCTGAGAGAAATCAAGGAAGATCTAAATAAATGGAGAGACAAATCATGTTCACAGGCTGGAAAACTCAGTATTGTTAAGATTTTGGTTCTTCCCAAATTGATCTATAGATTCAACTCAATCTCAATTAAATCCCACAGGGCTTTTTGTAGAAATTGACAAGATGATTCCGAAATTCACATGGAAATGTAAGAACCAAGAAGAACCAAAGCTACTTGGAAAAGGCAAATTTGGAGGATTAACACTGAGTAACTTTCTGTTAATTAAGATTAACTACCTGATTTTAAGACTTATGTTATGGCTACCATATCAAGGTAGTGTGGTACTGGCATAAAGATAAGCATCAATGGAATAGATTAGAGTCTAGAGATAGAGAGCCACACATAAATGAACAGCTGATTTTTGACAAACACAAAGGCAATTCAGTGGAGATAGTCTCTTCAAAAAAAGATGCTGGAATAATTGAATATCCATATTCAAAAAAATGAACCATATACAAAAATTAACTCGAAATGAATCATAGACCTAAATGTAAAACCTAAAACTATGAAACTTCTAAAAGAAAATATAGGAGAAAACTTTTGTGACCTTGGGTTAGGCAAAGATTTCTTAGATACTATACCAAAAATATTATCCATAAAAGAAAAAAATTGATAAATTGGACTTCAAAATTAAAAACTTCTGCTCTTTATGCTATTTAGAGAATGAAAAGACAAGCCAAATACTGGGAGAAAATATTTGCAAATCATTTATCTGGTAAAGGACTTGTATCCAGAATGTATAGAGAACTCTCAAAACTCGGCAATTAGAAAACATACAAGCAAATTTTAAAAAATGGGCAAAAGACTGGAACAGACACCTCACCAAAGAAGTTATATGAATGGCAAATGAACACATGAAAAGATGCTCAACATCATTAGGCAATAGGAAATGCAGACTGAAACCACAATGAGATATCACTACACATCTATTAGAATGGCTAAAATTAAAAAGACTGTATATATATTGGCGAGAAAATGGAAGAACTAAACTCTCATCTACTGTTGTTGGGAATGAAAAATGGTATAGACATTTTGAGAAAGAGCACGACAGTTTCATGACACAGCCGTTCCTCTGTCATGTGTTTGTTTTTAGGCTCAAGAGAAATAATGATGTATGTCCACACAAAGGCTTGTACATAAATATTGAGAGTAGGTTCACTTGTAATGGCCCCCAACTGGAAACACTTTGGTTGTCCATCAACAGGTGAACCAATGAATGGACTACGGTTATTATCCATATAATGGAGTACTATGTAGCAATAAAAAGGAATGAACCATTGCTGCATGCTGCAGTGTGGATGAATCTCAACATGATCATGCTGAGTGGGAGAAGCCAGGCAAAAGGGAGGGTATATTGCATGACTCCATTTATATACAATTCTAGACAACACACACTTGGCTGTAATGACAGATAAAGGAGTTCAGTAGTTGCCTGGGGATGGCAAAAGGGAGAGTTTCGAGGGGTTAGAGAGAAGGATTACAAAGAGGCATGACGAAATTTTTTTGGGGGGTGATGGATATGTTTATCATCTTGATTGTAGTGATGGTCTCAGAGGTTATGCGTATGTCCAAACTTATTAAATTGTGCACTTTAGATATGTACAGTTAATTGTATGTCAATTGTATTTCAACAAGCCCTGTTTAAAAAAAGATCTGAATTTAAACCCGGTTTGCTTGGTAGCTGTCCTGTTAGTAGTGCTGTGGAGTCAGTTCCGACTCCTAGTGACCCTGTGTACAGCAGAGCTGAACCACGCCTGGTCATCTTCAGCTGGTATTTGACATACTTGTGGCAGAGCTTTCAGCATCACAGCAACGCACAGCGCCACAGTATGACAGCCGACGGACAGGTAGTGTGGTTCCCTGCCCGGCAAACAAACCAGGCCTTGGCTTTGAGAGCGCCGAATCTTAACCACTAGACAGCAGCGCTGGCTGGTGGCTGTCTGACCTTGGCCAAGTCACTGAACCTCAGAGTTTCAGTTTTCCCAGCTGTACACTGGAGCTGGAGATATCTGCCACTCAAGATTATTTGTACAGATTACTAATGTAATTGTGTGGACTGTGCTTCAACCCTGTGGGTGCCCAATCCGTGGTGAAAAGTAGGGGGGATAATCAGCTTTACAAAATATAGCTCATTCTCTTGGCCTGGTACGGCCCTGTGTCATCTTGCGGGACTCTGAGAAAATAGATGCAGCATCCACGAAAGGATCCTTTCCATCCTATATCCAGGGCTTACCTGGAGAGGCTCCTGCTTTGAAGTCTGCCTCACAAGAGAGTTGATACGTAGTTATGGAAAATTTCTGTAGTTCACTTTCCTAAAAACAAAACAAACATGGAGGCCCGAATTCACAAGCCTTCGCAAGAGGCCCAAGGCTTAAGCCTTGGGGAGTAGGTGCTTAAGCCTGCTGATTTTGTGGAATGATGTTGCCCGGCTGGGGGTTTGAGGGTACCCCAAACCTGAGCCTGATTGTTAGTTGGAACCTCTGTTTCATTTATCATGTGGCTTTACTGAGCAGTGGCAGAAAGTTTCCACAGTCCACAGATACATGGCAATGATTCCCTCACAATTATTTGCCTTGTTAAAATGTTCTGGGGTGGGTCTTTCTGGTTTTTAGGAGGAACAGGTTTGGTTTTTGGGGGATCTTGGATTCAGCCTTCTCATCTTAGAAACTAGGAAGCAGAGGCCCCTCGTTGCTGGTGCACTGTCCGGTCTCCTCACTCTGGCTCCGGGCCCCGCCACTGCCGAATGCTGCCTTCCACATCAGTGCCAGATCCACTGAGTGGCTACCTTGCCTGAAGTTCTTATGGTTTCTTTTTAAATTACTTTTTATTTTGAAATAATTCCAAACTCAAAGGAAAGTTGTAAGAATAGTACACAGAACTTTTTTCCCCCTTGAATCGTTTAAGAGTAAATTACCAATTTGAGGTTCCATCACCAGTAAATTTTTTAGGAATCATTTTCTTCCAGCAAGGACATTCTCCTAAATAACCACAGGATAGCCATTAAAATCAGGAGATTAACATTGATACATCACTACCATCTAGTCCATAGACCCCATTGGCATTTTTCCAATTGTCACACTATTGTCTTATTAAGCAGAGGATCCACCTCAGGGTCATGTATTGCATTAGTTATTACATACGTCTCTTAAGGCTCCTTCAGTCGAGAATAAGTCCTTCGTCTCTCCTTGAGTTTTATGGCCCTGGCATTTTTGAAGATTATTGACTAATTATTTTGTAGAGCAGTGCTGTCTGATAGAAATATAATGGGGGCCACATATATCATTAAAGTTTTATGGTACCTACATTAAAAATGGTAGGAACAGGTAGAAATATCCAAAATAATATCATTTGAACGTATAATCATTATAAAAAGTTGTTAATGGGATATTTTACATTTTTTTATATTACATCTGTGAAATCCAGTGTGTGTCTTACCCCTGCAGCATATCTTATTTGGCCTAGCCACATTGTGAGCGCTCAGTCACCACGTGTGCTCATGGCTGCTGTGTGGGCAGCACAGCGTGGAATGTCCCTCAGTTTAGGTTTGTCTCATGCTCCTCCCGATTAGATTCAGGTTATACTTTGTACTTTTGCAGAAATAATATAGAAGTGGTGTTGTGTTCTCTCTGCATCCTGTCTGGGGGCATACGGTGTTAAGTTGGTGTCTGCCAGGTTTCTCCACTACAACTTACTCTTTTTCCCCTGTGATTAATAAGTATTTTATAGAGAAATACTTTGAGACAAGGTCAGTATCCCACTTTTACTCACAATTTTGCATCCATTGGTCTTTCGTCCCTAAATTCATTCATTCTTTAATGGTTGACAAATTGCTGTGAGGTTCCATTCTGTACTTTCTAGCACTAACATTTTGTAATTAATTATGCTATATTACTATGTGTTATGTTAATTTTTAGTGGGTTTTAAAATTATCTATTGTCCTAAGGACAAATTAGGCAAAATATCTAAAAATTTAAATTAAAACATTAAGATTTAACATTCTTTCAGTGAACAAAATAAATAATATGGTATTCAGGCAAAAAACCAGTTAACTGAAATGCGGGTATCAAAAATAGAGTAGTGAACACAGTATCAGAGGAACATTGGGGTATGATAGATATTTTCCATTTTTGTCAACCCTTCTGTCTGCCTTCCTCCTAGGTTTGTTTTTCTCGTGCTGATTTACATGACTATATTTGCTTTGTTGTCCGGTGCATATTTCAGGGCTCATGCATGTCATTAGGCGGCGTGCATTAATGGCGAGTCAGTTACGGTGTTGACATTTTGGTTTAGTATTCCGTCTCAGATGTGCAGTCATGTTTGTAAGCACCTTCTCTTTCCAAGGGAGACTCGGTGATTTTTAGAAGCTGACTCCAAATACGTTTTCCTCTTACTTTAGTGATTTCGTCATGCATGTCTCCCCTTTGGCTGTGGAGAACACTTAATAAGCTTACCCCTGTCAGAGGCTGCTTGCCTTTCCTGTTGATCAAGGGGGATTAAGTCTATGATCAGAACTGAAAAGTGGCATAAAATTAGCATGAAAAGTAACATCTGAAATGCGACTTGATGAACTTTTCAGCATAGGAATTCCACAACAGGCAGTTGTTCTGTGCCTAGACAGGAACCTTCGGGCTCAGGAAACTCTGTAACCAGGAGGAAACGAGTGCTGTTGCCTGTCTGGCGCTTGAAGGACGAGATGTGTCCAGATCCCCGCCCGCTCTCGAGGACTTTGTGCCGTGCAGGCACCCAGGGTGGGATGGGCCCCAGCAGTCCTCTCAGGCCAGCACAGACTTAGCGAGCCTGTTCTCCTGCGTGCTTCATGCTCCCCCAGGTGTGGACATCACTTGTTCTGGAGTGTATTTTGTACTGGATTGCAAATACCAGGGAGGTTATCTGAGGGTCATGGGAGGACTGGGACTGAATTCAGGAGGATTGCCACAAATACCACTGGTAGGAGCGCTGAAGCCAGTTTTTGAAGACAGGTTCAGATGAGGGACTTGGGAAAGTTCTCTTACTTTCTGAGCCTCATCTTTCTGTTTTATTAAGGAAATCTTATCTACCTCGTGGAAAAGTTGTGAGGATTAAACAAAGCAACTTATTAAGTGCCTGGCACGGAGTTCTTCTGGCACATGTTCAGTATGTGCTGCTCGCTGGCCCTTCCTTCCTTTTGCATCCTCTCCGTGTCATGTAATCCCAGGTCCTGGGCAGGGGCTTGGGGGCAGTGACTATCAGAAGATCCATAATGTTGGTCAGTAGCATGACAGGAATGCCGGTATAGAGCGTAGGGCTGAATTTCTGATGCTGGAGTCTTCTCAGGAAATCCGGAAGGCGTGGTCACCATTTCCTAGTGGAAGGAAGTCCTGAGTGCAGGGGCTGAGGTGGGGAGGGGCTTTGTGTGTCTGAGCAACAGAGAAGGCCAGTGTGATGGGAGTGTAGAGCAGGGGGCCTGTGGGAGTGTGGCTGAGGGTGATGGGAGCCGCCAGTGGCTTGTGGGGGGGTGCGTGCCAGGATCTGGCTCCGCTCTTGCTGCATATGGAAGAGGTGTAGGGGGCTAGAATGGATGCCAGGAGACCGTAGGAGGGTGTTCTTTGCTCCGGGAACGAGGTGGAGGGGGCTCAGAGGAGGGCTAAAGTGAACTGGAGAAAAGCGGCTGGAGTCATCTTCCTGACAGCACCATAGGCCCGCACACGCCTTTCGGCTGCCTCCCTAACTGCTGCTGGGAATGGGGCCCTGAGCTAAGTCCTGCACTTAGGAAGTGTGCAAATGAGCGAAGACCACCCAGTGAGAACAGGTGAAGGCTCTTTATTCAGAGCTTGCTCTAGCAAGGGAGTCAGCACCTTCACTGGTGTCTTGGCAGACTCAATGGCAGGCAGAGGAGTGAGAAAAAATGGGAAGCTTCTGGTGTGCCCTCACTGGAGGCTGTCAGCATGGGGAAGCTGGGGGCGGGCTAACTAGAAGCAGAATGTCCTGTGATTGGTCAGGGGAACACATTTAGCCTTCTCTGGTTTGTCCTAAGTTCGCAGCAGGGACAAAAATTAGGAAGCTGTCAGTTATTAATCAAGTCCTGGTCATTTTGAGCCGATTATTACAAGGGTTATTGTTTGGCTTCCTGGACCGTTTGCTGGAGATAGTGTCTGACTTCCTACAAGTCTGACTTAGGGGAGCAGGCTGGCTTCCTGGGCTGGTTACTGTAGATGATGGTCTGGTTCCCTGGGCTGGTTGCTGCAGATTGGGGTCAGAGCTCTCTTTCTATACGTGGTCTGTCCCTTTTCCATTTGTATGTTCAGTCTCTCAGAAGAACAGGGTGACACAGTCTGTTCTTTGAGTTGTTCACAGCCCAGCCTGTGTGAGAAACCACCACCACTTACCTGGTGGGTCAGGGAACAGAGTGGCCTCATTAGTCACTGTGTCCTGTTACAGCAGGGTTCTGGCCCATGTCAGCATATGAAAACTGGTGGAATGTCAGTGGGATCTAGCTTACAGGCATGGCTTGTTTGCCCTACAGTGTTTTTAATTTTTAAAAATTAATTACCATGTTTAAAAAAAAAAAACAGGAGATTTCTCATAAAATTCCGAAGATGAGGCAGATGGCTGGAACAGAGTGGCCCTGCCTCTCTCGATGGGACGAGTGTCCTCCACTTCATCTGCTGTTGTCCGCATCCCTGCTTCCCGCCTGGTCTCTCTAGGCAGCGGATTTGTTGGTCTCAATACGCTGTGCTCAGATGAAACCTAAGGAGGAGAAGCTTACACAACAGGATAAAGCAGAGCTGCTCTGTTTCAGAGAGTGTGGGCGGCCGTCCCCTGCAGAGCCCCTTCATCAGCTCCTTGAGTTTCCCTGGGGTGAGTAGGAGTGGGGGGGCCGCCACTCCATGATAGACAGACCACCTGTTTTCAAAGGGTGAGTTGAAATGCACATTCATGGTATCAGCATTGCAGTTCTGCTGAAAGCGGTCTCGTCTTCTGTGATGACTCACGCTGTAATTCAGGATTCCGCTCTGCCTCAGTACCCTCGTGATGAAGGGTCAGCCTGCTCTGTTGCCAGCTAGAGTCCTGACCCATAGACCTCTGGCGAGGGGAATGGCTGGTAAGTGGGTTTATTGCACATGTGGGGACAGTAGGCATATGTCTCTGTCACTACTCCAGCAGTGTTATCATGTGTTTTAATGCATGTGGCTGAAATGCAGGAACTATGCCAAGTACTATAAAATAAGTTTTATACTCTGTCATTTGAAGGAAAGCCAAAGAGTATACTTCCTAACTGAAATAATCTCTTTATTTAGAAAAAAATGATCTTTGTATACGTGGAAACAGATCTCTAAACAATAGAGACAAACAATTTAGTGACAGTCTGTTACTAAAAGCCCAGTGACCCCGTTCCATCAGTGCCCTGAGCTAATCCACCTTGTCACAGGACACTGTCATTTTTCTCTTTTTTGATTCAGACTCCTAAGGGTTAAGGAGTCAAGTTATATTGTTGTTGAGCATTGAAATATTTTTTTAACTTTTTATTATGGAAAACTCAGAATAATACAATGAAGCTTCATGTGTCCATCACCCAATTAAAATGATGATAACTCAGGACTAATCTTGTTTTATCTATGCTCCTACCTACTTACCCCCATATCATTTTGAAGTAATTCTCAGACATCATTGCATATCTAAGTAAGAATTTTTTTTTTTTTAACGAATGCTTAAGTCTTCTTGTCAGTGCACCAAACTAAAGGCCAGACGTCTGATTTCTGGTCGGGACTTTGTTACTTCCTGGCCCTGTGATCTTGGGTAAGTCCTTAACCCTGACCCTTGGTGTCCTCTTTTGAAAAACAGACTGTACTGCATCCTGGCCCCCCTCAAGGGTGGTTTGTGAAGGTCTGGGGAGGTTATGAGGTGAACTGATGTACAGATGTAGAGAATCACTTGTCTAATGTATTTGCCACATAAAACACAACTCTCCTTGCGTTTCTGCTCTTGTCAGCACTGTTCACCAGCCATAGTCTGGAAGTGCCATGGACAGCTCCCGTCTTTTCATTCACACATCTGAATGTCGAGAGAATCATTTTCCCCAGGCAACTGATGGAGAAGCTGCAGGCTGGAGAAGTGACCCCACACACACACTTCCCTGGCCCAGTGTCCCCTCTGGCCAGCCTTTCCCATCCTAGGGGGCTGCCCTCTCAGGCCTGATGTGCCCCAGCACCTGTGTCCAATCCAGGGCCTGGGCAGCCCCATCCTCACTGTGCTCAGGAGGACCTCCCAGTGGCCCCATCAGATGAGAGGGCTGTCACAGGGCAGGTTGGCCCACAAGTGGTTTGGTCCCCGGGAGTCTTATTTTTTGCTGTTATTTCCTCTGCCCAAAAATATCATTTCCTATCTTGATGCCTAGTTTGGAACAAAACTATTTGTTGCTCAGAAGCTAGGGCAGCAGACTTCCTGATTGCCTGCTGCCCAAGTATGCAGTGAGTCCTAGGTTCTAGCAGCCTGCTGAGAAGCAGGGACCCTGATTAGCAAGAAGAGGTTTCTTGGTTAAATTAAAATTTAATTTGAAAAGAAAAGGAGATAATATGTACAGAGGTGATCAGAAAAAACAATCTCTCAAAACGTATTGAACCAACCCCTGCTCCTCAGAGGAGAAATGTCCCGTTTTGTTTGGTGCTGCCCTAGCCTCTCAACTGCCCTGAGTCCTCTTTTTAAATTGCCCCAGTGGAAAGGCATTTCCTGCTAAAGAAAGAGCTGTTCCGTCCTCTCCTGGGTCTTTGGCCTTTAGTTCAGCTCCTCTTGCGGTCGTGTGTGCTGACCCCCGTGACCTCGCCCAGTGGTCAGGGCTGGACCTCTGTTCTTTGCTGATGGATGTTGGCTGGGCCCAGCTTCCGGTACACGTCCTCTGAGAGCAGCCTTCTGTATTCAGCACTGCCTCTGGCATCTTTACTAGGTGCTGCCCACTTTCCATCTTTCCATATTGGCTGAGTCCGTCTTTGTGACCCTGAAGACACAGTGCCAGGTTCAGGAGGGATGTAGATGTGACCCTGGCAGGGTCCGGTATAGGGAATGTTCTCCGAGAACACTTGCTCTGTTCTGCAGAGGCTGTGCGGCTTAGCGCCCAGGAGCTTGGGATCTGGAGTCAGGCAGGCCTGGGCTCTATTTCCAAGCTGTAGGAACTCTGGGCAAGGTATTTCACCTCTACAAGGCCTCTTGTGTATAGAGATATCAATAACTCACCTATGAAGTTATTGTTCTTGGAAGTGTGAGATGAGTCAAGCTAATGAATACCACACATACTAAGGTGAATTAGAGCCACGTGTTTACAGGCCCACTGTTTTCAGCCTAACAATAGCAACTTCACTGCAGCCCACCAGAAATGTCCAGGTACACCCTGCTTACGAGCAGAGAGAACACAGGTGGCACGAAGATCTGTAGACCCTTGCCTGGTTCAGACATGGTGCTAAGCGTCCTGGTTAGGGTGTCTCTGCTCTCTGAGAAGAGGCAGCTGTGGCTGGTCCAGCGCCTTGTTCCTCACTTCTTGTAGCCAGCCATTCTATGTTGCTGACTGCAGGTCAATAGTGTCGAGAGACCCAACCTCCGATCCAGCTCTACCTGTAAAAAACCTGACATTTTGCTACTTAGGTCAAGTCTGCCTTTTTATCTCAATTGGTTTGGGTTTCTGAAGGGAGGAGTGATGTTATTAATCCCTTCTCTTATGTCCTTCAAAGTGGTAGAACCAAGACTGGAAATAGTTGTCCCGGAATCGTGTGATGCGGTCTTTATCTCACGTACTTTATCCTGAGCATGGACTCAGGATCTTGGGGCCAAATGGATTCTCAGATACTCTTTTAGTGCAGTGTGTCCCTACAGATTTGCAAACTGTGGCTTCTTCACCATGCGCTTCAGGAACAGGGGAGGGAGTGGGGCAGAGCCGTGAAAATTTGCCTATCTGAAGACCTGATATTGGGAGGCACCAATCTGGTGTAACCTTGACACTTAATGGGCATGTCAGGGATCTTGGGAGCAAGAAAGAGACCCCTGTTCTGGCCAACTTAGAAAGGAATGTGTGGCGAGGCTCTTGGGAAAGGGCCACACAGGGCTGACTGACAGCTAGGGCCCAGGCTGGGGAATGGGCAGGAACCAAGGGGCACAGGAAGTGTAGCAGCACCTCATGGCTAAAGCCACCTTCCCTGTGTTGCTGAACCAATGAGACGTTTATTCTCAGGTGATGATTAAAATGGAGAAAGTCAGCACAGAGTGTCTGTGAGGGACATGCATGGTGTCGGCAATGGAGAGGGTCGTGGACGTGTCCTGACATAGGAAGCCTGTGTGGTAGGAGAGGGTGAGACCCGAGAGAATGTGAACAATGGAGCAGACGGCTGGTTTCTGCAGTGAGGAGGACAGCGGTAGGAAGTGGGTTTGGTTTGTTTTCTTGAATGAAAATCTAGTGAAAACCTTCATGTTTCTGACCAATGAGACTGGACAACAAACCAGAGGTGGTAGGCAGAGGGGAAAGCGCAGAGTGGCTATTAGCTCATCCCCCTGTGGACGAGCTGTCTGGAAAGTCCGAGGTGTTAGAATGCTTTTGATCTGCCCACAGAGCACAGTCTTCTGAACGGCACCCCGGAGAGGCCTTTGCAGCGGAAATTATGAATTATCGCTTTCAGAGGGAGGTGGGACTTGCCACTGTGTCATATTGGGTGGACAGGGGTGGTTCCTGCCCACGAAGAATCCTGTCACTCAGTCAGTGAGCGAGAGATGGTTCTTGAGGCCTGACTGCCGTGCGCCCGAGTTTCCCAGTGTTCCACCCTGCAGCAGAAAGGGTTTCCGGCGGCCGAGGGCATGGCGTGTATGGAACGGGCAGGCCCACGCGCCGCCTCGAGGAGGTGTTTTGCATGGTGTGGAAGAGGAAGAAAGCACTAAAGCACTTTGCGCTGGGGGCAGCAGAGAACATTTTGTGGAAAAAAGTGCCATTTGAGCTGGCTTTTGTAACTACTGGCAGAAACAGGAGTGAGGGGGAGGGAGGGCAGTTCAGGAGGGAAGGCGGCGAGAGCAGAGGCACGGAGGCGGGAGGCAGGGTCGTCTCTCCCTCTTCTCATCACACGGTTTCAGCAGCTGTGGCCAAATTTCATTGTCATGCTACCATCACGATTTTTGCCACATCCGTGTACCATCTGTTTATGATTACTCATTTTTTATTTAAATTGCATTTTTTTAAACTTGAACAACTTTACTTAAAAAGGAAAATTAGACCCCTGCTACAATTTGCATATTAGCGTTGCTGTCATGGTCTTTGTCATTAGCTTTTCTGGGCCCCTCAGTACTGAGAAGCCCCTTGAAGTGCTTCTGCACCTGTCAGAACTGTTGCCTTCACATGGCCTACACGGCCATGTCTTCACTGCCACCACCGTGATCATTTCTTCTCTAAACTTTAATCATCTTTAGGTGTACAGGGAGCTTAGAAATGCCTTTCCCTGTAAGAAGTCAAACACAGATAAAGCTGAAGTGCCCTGGGATGACCCCCTCATCTTGGTCCCCTTCCTGGCGATGGTCTTGGTCATCAGCTTTGGAGGCAACTTTCCAGGCCTTTTTCTTGCAGTGTTGTTTTGTTATTGTTTTTAACATAAATGGTATCATATTGTCTGTTTTTCTACTGTTTTGTTCCTCAGAGTGATTTTCTAAGGCACAAATCTTTTGAAATGATTTATTTTAATAAGTATAAACAGTAATACATAGTCTCGATTTAAAACAGTATCACAGTACGGAGGTTAATTCCAAGACAAAGCTGACCATGGCCTCCTCTGCTTCCGACTCTGAAAGGTTTCCCACTGCCCATAGGAGAAAGGTCACCATTCCCCTGCCTGACAGGGCCCTGTGCCATCTGGTTCCTGCCTCCTACTGTAGCCTCATTGGCCCTGCTGGCCCTGCTTCCCTCCCAGGCTAGTTGCCTGTCCATTCACCCCGGCCCTCTGCAGTACTGGGTCGGGCGGCCCCTCCCTGGGCTCGGTACATACCCCCTCCTTTGATGGACTGATGGCCCCGGACTGTGGTAGCTGGCTTCCTTGTGTGTCTCTGGGCTGTGTGTCTCCTGTTATCAGGGGCAGCAGGAGGCGGGCTAGCGTGCAGGTCAGAGCACAGGGCCTGCAGCTGTGCTGTGGGGGCTCACTGCTGCTCACTGTGCCTGGTGGTGTAATAGTGGGGGAGTCAGACCCCTCTCCGCCTCCTGGCCTCTTCCTCTGAACCAGGGGGAGGATGCTGGTGCCTGCCTGGGACGCCATTGGCAGGATCGCTGACTGCTGAGTGACTGTGAGTGAAAAGCGCTCACACAGGGCCTCTCCAGGGTTGAGTGCTCAGTGTGAACCGCTGCTCTCCCCTGGTTGTTATTCTGCACTGTGGCCCCCTGGGGCCCAGCGCACAGGGCCTGGCCGGTGAGTGTTCAGTACACGTTTGGCTGTCAATCAAGGGAGACAGGAATAGAGACAGACCTGACTCATGTGTGAGGACCTGCAGGGACAGAGGCTTGGCAGGGGGAAGCTGGGACGAGGTGGAGGCATTGGGCTGGGATGGTGCTTGCAGTGGGAGCTCGCGGCAGGTTCTGAGCACACCAGCAGTGTGCCGAAGGTGCTGAGTGGGGAACGGTGACTGGGCGGCAGGAGCGTGAAGGGGGAAACAGGTGGGGGCTGCAAGCGGAGACAGGAAGACCACAGCGGGTGCAGAGACCATCTCCCGGGCCCTTCTGCCTCACAGCACCCTGTGTGTCTGAATACTCCAGGAAGAAAGAAACCACACAGCGCTGGCATTCACCCAAGAGGGCCGGGGCCTTTGCCCGAGTCTGGGTTTGCTGTCATGTGTTCAGGTTGATGGAGGATTGAAACAAGCTACACTTTTTTGATGAAGATCCCCTCTTTTCTCTGCCTGTTTATTTCTAGGCAATGCTACTGTAGAGAAGTTGGAGGACTTCATCAACAACATTAACAGTGTCTTGGAGTCCTTGTATATTGAGATAAAGAAAGGAGTCACAGAAGATGACGGGAGACCTATTTATGCACTGGTAAGTGCAAGACAGAGCCCTCCAGTGGCATTTGTGAGGAACTGGGACTGACACAACCTGCCCAGTGCCCTCCTTTATGGAGAGAGAAGGTGCACCCTGCCTCAGCGAGGGCTCTAAGACAGGGAGAAAGACCCTGGGCCTGGCCCACCTCCCTGAGCCGGCCCCTTTCCACGCGGGCTGGCTCGGGGTCCCCAGAACCTGCGCCCAGGCTCTCCACCTCAGTGCTTGCTTCACCGCCCCACATGAAGCCCCTGCCCAAGACGCGGCAGCGTGCCTTTGGCTCTATTTTGTTTGTTGACAGTTCTCTGCAAGAAGTCACCCCAAATGGATGGAATATTAGGATTAAAGGGAGAAAATGCTTTTTCATTTGGAACAAGACATAGAAGCTATGAAAAGAAAAGTATGTGGGGGCACTAAGGACTGAGACCTATTTGGGGCCTCCTGTTGTTTTCCGACTTCCCTCCTAGCTAGGCAACAAGAGAAATATAGGTGGGGAGAAGCTGGCCGGCTCCCCACCCTTGGCTAGGGATCCGCCTTAGTCCATCAGAGGAGGTCAGGCTCTGCCTAGCCAGGCCCACACAGAGAGGGCCCTAGCCCAGGGTTTCCCAAACTCTCTTCCTGCGAAGAAAGGGATATGGAGTCAAATCACTGTGGAAACGCTGGGTTAAACAGGTAGATCAGATGTCTTTACTGCCAGACTTCTCAGTGCCTTTTGCATTTGAAGCTCCATTAGCATGCAGACAAGTCTCCCAAATTCATCTCAGTTTGGAAAATACTGCACAGCCTTTGGAATTCTGAAGTCTCTGAGAGTCAGACAAGTTGAGTGAGCTAAAGATTTCAGTCTATAGTATAAGACTGGTTACAGATCCATCCCCGTGGCCACAGTGCTGGAGCACAGGTGCTGAGTGAGCGCTGAGGGGAGGGAGGGAGAGCTGACAAGTGAATGAACCGACAAGCCACGGGCCCGCCTGACTGTCCTGCTGACTTATTTTTCAGGTGAATCTTGCAACGACTTCAGTTTCCAAAATGGCCTCAGATTTTGCAGAGAATGAATTGGATCTGTTTAGAAAAGCTGTAAGTACAGCACCTCCCATTGGCCAGGCTTCTATGGAAACTTCTTTCTTCATCATTAGAAATGGAAACTGCAGTCTTAGAGTGTCACCACTGCTGCCCGAGAAAGCCCTTTGCAGAGGATGTCACTGGGTGCCTCACCCAGGTTCACAGCCGCCCGGTGATTGCTGGGGAAGTTGCCATGGCTACCTGGGAAAGGAGGGCTGATCCCAGTTTGAACCCTAACTGGTTGAGCAGCAGGAGACCTCACGCGTGTGCAGTGTAGGTGTTTTACAAGTATTACTCTGAGGTGTGGTGCAGACCGGCAACAGCAGCAGTGTTGCATGAGAGCTTTCTAGAAGGGCCGAATCCCAGGCCCCATTCAGACTGTTGGATCTGAGTCTGCAGTTTAACAGGTGCCCACTAAACCTCTGCATGGGCTACCTGGTTTCCAGAGCTGTTTGCTCAGCTCTCTTGTCACTCTCCTGGCTGAGCACCTGGCTAAGACAGTCGCTCTCAGCCTTGGATGTACGGTACAATAACCAGGGAGGTAAAAATAATTCAGACGTTCCAGCCTCACTCCAGGGCTGTCGAATTCTAGTCTCTGAGGACGAAGTCCTAGGGTCATTCCCTTCTAAGTCTCCTCTGGGGCTGATTAGCAGCCAAGGTTGAGAGCCAGGCTCTGAGACACCAGCCACGCACCTTTGTGTGCAGGAAGCCTGTCTTCCCAGGGGCTCTGCCTCGCTGTGGGCAGACGTGTTGGGAGAGGTCACCTGGCAGCCTTTCCTGGCCCTCCTCCACAGTGCCTCTGTGGCTCCTGAGCTTGCTTTCCTCCTGGCCTGCCCTGGCTCTGCTCTTCTGCCCTTCCAGGCTCCAGCCTGCCGCGCAGGCCAGCCGTCATTGCTTGCCCACCTTTGAGTAGGAGAGTGCTGCCTCATTTATTCATTCATTCATTTCGCAGCTTCTCCATCTTCAGGGAGGTGGGGGCACAAGAGGTGAGGTGACTTCTTAATTTGGGGGCATTAAGATCATTCATTTGGGATGATGTTACAGGAGTGACTTTTGAGTCAAAACTGAACCTGTTTATGGCTTTTGATGCAAATTATGAAATTGTTTTCCTGAAGGATTGTACCCAGTGTGCAGTTCTGCCTGTGATAGGAGTTTTACTGCACCCCTACCAGAATTGGTATTAGTGCTTAAAAGTTGTTTTTGCCAATTTGATAGATGAACGTGGTACCTGCTGTTTCTTCCAGTTGGAACTGATTATTGACTCAGAAACTGGCTTCGCATCTTCCACAAATATTTTGAACCTGGTCGATCAACTTAAAGGCAAGAAGATGAGGAAGAAGGAGGCTGAGCAAGTGCTGCAGAAGTTTGTGCAGCACAAATGGCTGGTCGAGGTACTTGTCCTAGGATTTCCCCTGCTTGGCTCACTTATTAGAATGAATAACAGTTTTTCCTCCAAAACCATATTGTATCCAACTGATGTCTGTTGAGCGAGTCCCTTATCTACTTTGATGCCACAGTGGCACTGTGAGGGCCTGGGACCCTTCTGTTCACTCACTCCCTTGATCTGTCCAGGGAGCCATAGCCGGAAGTGGAGAACCAGTAGTCGCACCCAGGTTTGTGGGCTGCAGGATTCAAGCCTGTGGTCCACAGACCACAAGGCAGTGTAGTACAGTGATTAAGAGCGCAGCCCTGGGGGGCCGGCCCGTGCCCGAGTGGTTAAGTTCGTGCGCTCCACTGCGGCGACCCAGGGTTTCACTGGTTCGGATCCTGGGTACGGACATGGCACCACTCGTCAGGCCACGCTGAGGCGGTGTCCCACTTGCCACAACTAGAAGGATCCACAACTAAAATATACAACTATGTACTCGGGGGATTTGGGCAGCAAAAGCAGAAAGAAAAAAAAAGAGCGCAGCCTGACTCCCAGTGCAGGTGGCCTCACGGTCCTCCTCTGTAAGAGGGAAGTAAAGTATCCACCTCACGGGGTACAGCTGTGAGAGTGGGGGCGAGGCGGTGTCTGTGAGGTGCCGAGTGCTGGGTGCCCAGAGGAATTGCTGTCCTTCTCGTGGTGCTTATTGTCAGCATCCGTATCATGCAGCTCCTCTCCTGTAGATGGCGGCCCTGGAGGAGCAGAGAGGAAGCGTAGAGCAGCGTTTGGAGAGGAGCTGTGGGAATCTGTGCAAGGCCCGGATTGCAGGCTCGGGTGTCTAGTTCTACTGATTAGAGCAGAACAGATGTTGCAGTTCTTTTTCCACGAAAGGCACCACTGTTTCCCAGAACCCTGAGCCAAGCGGGCTCAGCTCGTCCCAGTTTACCACAGCTCTGCCCCTCCGGGTTCCTGTGTTCGTGCAGGACGTGCTCAGATCTACCCTCCACTTCCTCACCTTGTGGTCAGATGCATGGCCAGAGGCTGCTACTTGTGGCTGACGTGGTGCTTCACTTCCTTTTTAGGGAGCACTTGCCTCTGGGAGTCAGAGTTACTGATCTCTATGGGAGTGGGCTGTCTCTGGGAGTCAGACCGGAAATATCCACTTCCTGAGGTCATTTCCTGATGGAGGGAAATGGCTGGAAAGGTCATGGGGTGCGGGCAGCCGGGGTGGGGAGGAGAAGGTGGGGGGCGGGGCAGGATGCTCCTAGTGAGCACCAGGATCTCTGGGCACATTCGTGCCCATCATGTCCACGGGTCCTCCCAGCCAACGGAGAGCCCCTTAGCTCTGCATTTGAGCTGAACAGACTGCAGCACCGTGGGCTGGGTGATGTCCCATACCCGGCACATGGCAGAGCCGCACCCAGGCCCCAGTTCGGGTGAGTGCAGCTCCCCATCAGTTGCTCTGTCACAGTTGTTCTTCCTCTGGGGTGGATTTGGCAACATGGAACGTTCACGGGCAGCTCAGGTTATAACTGACCACACTCTTTCCTCAAGCCAAGCTTTTTAAGGGCAGAGGCTCCAACTTATTCATCGTCGTACCTTGTCCCACCTGGAGGCACTCGATAGATGCTTGCCGAACGGATGACTGGGCAGATAGATGAAGTTCCAGAGGAACAGAATTTATTTAAAGCTTACCAAAAAATGATAGAGGAAGTACTTGCTCCTCATAGGAAGGGTAGAAAGCACCCATATTCATAAAGAAACATGTTGAAGCCAGCTGTTAGCCACCCCCTAGAGCTGACTGCTCTGCCACTCCAGGACACTGTTGCCCCGCAATTTGGGACCTGAGGGTTATCGTCCGTGTCTAGCGCTTACTGGCGTTGTCACGTGATGGCTGCAGGGTTGTGCACCGACTTTATCATTAGACTTTCCTTTGCCCCAGAGAAGCTGGGCCGCTGAGAGGAAGGAACACGCCTCTGGAGACTGTTGGGCTGAGCTTTGGGGCCAGGCTCCTGTCCTCTCTGCTTTTTCCTCAGTAAAATGGAGATGCTGGTGCCGCCTACTTCAGGGGCAGCTCTGAGCTCTAGTGAGACAGGCTCTGTGGGCTGCCAAGTGAGCGAGCACTGCAGAAATGAGCATGCCAGTCTCCCAAAGCTCTGGCACCCTTGCGGCCCTTGTGGGAGTCCTCTTATTGACTGACCCTTTCAGGCCTCACGGGGACAAAGGACCAAAGCTGGTGGGGAGTGAGACACCTCCATGCTCCTTCTCTGGCCTGGCCGCTGCCACAACCCCCGGTGTGTGGCTGCTTGTCTCTGTGTTCCCATGTGAAGAATGAGGATATTGAGTGCCCTCAGGTGTTTTGTCTTGAGTCCAATGCTTTCTGAACGGGTCAGCCTGGTGAGCTTGCTGGGAGTTCTGTGGCACTTTGGAGGAAGAGCTGAGGGCCTTGGGGTGAGTGCTGGCTGGCCCCCTGACCAGCCTTCTTGGGGGCAGCACCTTGATCAGAAGGACCATGTCTGAGTCTGCTCCTTGGCCTCTCAGAAATGGGATTTTCCACAGAGACCATGCCATGTGGACATATCGCCCCAAGGGCACTTTATTCATTAGGATGATGGGAGACTCTCTCACTGCCTGGAGAGCCCTGCTGCTGTGTCCTCTGCAAGACTCCGTCCTGGCATGAAGGGCTGAGAGGTCTGCAGGATCTGCCAGAAGGCCCTGGAGTGGAGGGCAGCCAGGGTCAGTGGGGGAAGGCCCCAAGGTGGAGGAGGCCTCAGAGAAAGTGTGATCCTCAGAGCTTGGGCACTGGGCACAGTTTTAGGCATATAGTAGATGCTTAGTTAATGCAGCTTGAGCCTCACTCTGAACTTGAACTTGTTCACTGGGGCCTGGGGATCCATGCGAGGTCTACTTAATCTTCCCTCAGATGTTTCCAGGCTTTCCAAGTGCTGGGCCCACATCAGGTACTGGGGACACAAGAGTGAGGAAAACAGACCTGGTCGTTGTTCTCATGGGCTCATGGTCTGGTGACGGAGCCAGAGATGAGTCAAACATCCCACTGAAGTAGAATTACAGGCAGAAAGGAAATGTGATTCTGTAACAACTGAAACAAGGGAACCTGCCCTCAACTGAGGAGGCGACATTCAAGCTGAAGGCTGTGTAGGAGGCAACTGGAATTGAGTGGGGAAGATTATCCAAGGGAGAGGGAGAAGCCTGTGCAAAGGCCCTGTGCCCAGAGGGACATGATGTGCTTGAGGAGCTAAGGCCAGGGCGCTCTGAGCACAAGGAGAGTGGACAGGTGAGCCTGGGAGGCAGGTGCATGAGGGACTCGGTCCTCAGCCTGTGAATGGTGGGAAGCCCTGAGAGGGCAGGCAGGGTGATGGGGCCAAGCCTTGCAGAGGCCAGGTTGCTGCAGGCTGCAGAGGGGCAAGCGTGGGCCAGAGTGCAGCTGGGAGGGCTGAGTTGGGGTGGGTGGTGGCTGTGGAGATGGAGCATCATTATGGATTTGGGAGCTGGGAGAAGGTAACAGCCACAGGACCGAGGACAGCCGGGGCGCCTCGTGCAGCAGCCTCTACCCACTTCTAGACTCCAAGGGCTGCCTCCCGCCTGCCTCCCCTGCTCCCTGCAGTCAGCTCTCCTGGCTCTGACTCAGCTCTCCCTAGGGGTGGTCAGTGGCCACCAGCCCTGCCATTGGTGGTCCAGAATGAGTGCACTTTCCTGGCTTGGTGACACGAACATTGTCCTCTCAACACTCCCTGTGGGGCTGGAGGCAGGAACAAGGTGGGAGGGGCTGTGTAACTGTCAGAAATGAGAGACAGCTGTGGCTTGTAAGAATTCGATGGAAGATAACAGAAAAGTGAAGGAGCACATGGGGAGACTCGGCAGGCTGCAGTCTTCAGGGGCGCTGTCTCCTAGCAGGACCCCTTCCCCCTCCTGGCATGGTGATGGTAACAGAGATGCTAATGGGCTCACATCCTAATTAGGCAGTTGACTTCGATGAATCACAGTGAATGCCCGTGACGCTGCCCTTCCGTGACGCTGCCCTTCCGTGCTGGGTCTCCCTCGCCCTGCCTCTTTCCCGTAACTTGGCAATACGCTCAGTGCCTGCATCCGAGCTGTTTATGCACTTCCTGGCTTTCCCAGGGTTTTCAGGTCCCACGTAGACAGTGTGGACTGTGCTCAGACGTGGGAACCAGGAGGCCCCACTACCCACGCCACCATGGTGTTTTTTGGGGCCTGTCCCTGCCTTCTCTGGCTTGTCTCCAGCTGGAAAGCGATTTCACCGGAAGTGATCTTGGGTGGTCCTTGAGGGGGCTCCAGGCAGGAGTGCTGGAGGCCCTTGATATGCTGCTTTCTGGGCTGGGTGGGGCGGGCTAGGGGAGGGAGTGAAGGAGCGGGCGCCTCGGTAGGGATTGTCTTGGGTTCACCCCGTGGAGAGACTGCCTCCCTTCCCCGGCCTCAGGCCTCAGCTGTACGAGGGCTGGGACAGTGCCTCGTGCACGGGGCTGCTGTGCAGATTCACGATCCACATGTGTGAAGGCACAACTAAGGTGCTGAGAAAATGCAGGGGGCCGGGGAGCCTCGATTTCCTCTTAGGTCTTTGCCTAAGTTTTCCCTGCCTGAGGCTCTGCCAAGGGGCCAGCATGGACACCTGTTGGCTGGGGTTGGTGAAGCCTGCAGCACGAGGGGCATCCAGACCTGGGCCGTTCCCTGCAGAGGGAATGGAGGTATGAGCGGGAAAGGGCCTCGCCTGGCAGTGGCTTCAGAGCTTGCCGCCTGTGATTCTGTCCTGCAGAAGGAAGGGGAGTTCACCCTGCACTGCCGGGCCATCCTGGAGATGGAGCAGTACATCCGGGAGACGTACCCCGACGCCGTGAAGGTCTGCAACATCTGCCACAGCCTCCTCATCCAGGTACCAAGTGGGGCGCCCACTCCCCAGGGCTCTCTGCAAGCACTTTTCAGAACTCTTCCTCTGGGCCCAGGCCTCCGCCACACCATTACCTCCTCAAAAGTGTCCGAGACAACCACACGAATGCCCGCCTCTTCTCCTCCCTGGTCCCTCGGGTTTTAGTCCAAGGGCTCTTTTTATTTATTTTTCTCCAGAAAGGCTCTCTGAAGTCTTGTGTAGCTGGCGTCATCTCGGCAGTGACGTGGCGAACATGTCCGTCGACCGTTGATCTCTCACGGCATCTGTTTACACCGTGTACTTGGGGGCTTTCAGCGGGCAGGCTGGCGCTGGACTTTTATTTCCCTTCTGTTTAACTCGTATCTTTCTGCACTTGTCAGCTCCACCGGGATGAGCCTCTTTGCACAGACATCCCTTGGACAACCTGGTGATTGTTTCCTTGGGTTGAATTCCTGGAAGTGGAATTTCTGGGACAGTCTGCATGTTTTTTTAAAGGTTTCGATCCACATTTCCTAATCGCCCTCTGAAAAGTTGTAGCTGTCTGTGTGCAGCCCGCAGGAGGCGAGCAGGGCTCTGAGGGCCATGCGTGCAGGGGGCCAGGGCCTGGCCTGCCGCCGCCACGCTCTGGCCTCCAGAGTCTTGAGCTGCTTCCAGCTCCGTTCATTTGTCAGAATTCTTTAATAAAACCCACTGCACTAAGGACTTGGGATCATTATCATTATTAATCTGGGGCCCAGAAGACAAAAATATATAGCTTGCTGGACATATTCCTTCCAGTTTCCTGAAGGTTTGTGAACACGGAGGTGTGTACAAGACTCCACAGCTGTCGCCTTTCTTGTTTCAGGGTCAAAGCTGCGAGACCTGTGGGATCAAGATGCACTTACCTTGCGTTGCCAAGTATTTCCAGTCGAATTCTGAGCCACGCTGCCCCCACTGTAATGACTACTGGCCCCATGAGATACCAGGTTTGTGTCCCTGAGGCGCTCGCGGGTTCTCCAGGTTTCTGGGAAGGGTTGGGCTGGCAGGACTGAGTGCATGAACCTGAGTGTGGGGGCCTGGCAATGAGGGAGTACTTGGGGACAGGGAGCACTCAGACAATGGCTCCACGCATGTGCAGGTCTGCACTAGCAGGACCTGAACCCCACAAGTTGATGCAGCTTCTGCAGAAAGTGAAGGCCAACCTCATTGCACAGTTCCAAAGGCTCTCTAGAACCCAGCAGAAATTCCAAAGTATGTGGGGGTCTGGTCAAGACAAGCCTGTCTCCCTGGCACCCATGTCAGGAGGGGGAGTAACAGCAGCATCCACGGCCCCGTCGGTCTGTTCATCTGTCACCTGGGGCTGGTTCTGCCTTCTTCACGGGGCAGAGGAGGGTTCCGGTGCAGGGTGTTAGGCCCTGCAGAGTCCTGGGTGCAGAGGGAGCTGTTGTTATGGGTGCAGCCACCTGCGTTCACAGCATCTTCCTGGCCTTTTCTGTGCACAGAAGTCTTCGACCCCGAGAAGGAGAGGGAAGCTGGCATCTCCAAATCAAACAAGAAGCCCCTGCGGTCCCGGCAGCACTAGCTGGCCCGCGCTGCGCAGGGCCGCTGCCTTCGGGGACGACTGCTGCAGCCCTGTTGGGAAGAGTGGCGTCTGTGCTCCGTGGGTCACGTGAGCACCCCTGGATGCTTTGTGGCCACTTACTGACAGGTTTAGAATAAAGCTTGCTAAGGAGTGGCTGAGCCTCAGTCTGTGTCGTGTGCCCCTCTGTAGGCGGTTCGCGTCTTGTCCCTTCCTTCTTTCCTGGAGCTCACTGGTGACTAGGAGCCCCTTGGTTTGGGTTCCAGCAGGTGACATTGGCAGAGCTCCTCCTGCACAGGACTGGCTCAGGGCAGCCTTGCCTTCAGTGCTCAGCCTGGGTCACTTGTCCCATCGATGCTGGCCAGCCCAACCTGGACTTGTGAGAGCCTTGGCCTTGGCCTCCCCAACGCCCCACAGTCCTGAACCTGCTCTGGCCCCAGATGCAGTTGGCCTGTGGGCACAAGGCTGGCAGGCTGGACTGGAGCTGTGCTCTCCTCACTGGCCCTCTGCCCCTGCTTGGTGACTGGCAGCCCCGCCCATCAGCTGCCCCTGCCAGAGCCAGGGAGTCAGCCTGATGTCTCCTCCTCCCTGGCCCTCCTGCATCACACCAGTGTCCAGATCCCTTGCAGTCCACCTGCCAGATGGCCCTCAGTCGCTGCCCTAGGCCATGTCTCCCCTCCACCTCTGCAGCAGCTCCCACTGCTCCTGGCTCCAGCCTGCCTGCCTGCTCCAGTCTTTTCCACCACAGTCATCTTCCCACCATGCCAGTCAGCACGGCGCGCCCCCGCTGAAGACCCTGGTGGCCACCACTGCACACAGGCTCAGGTCTCGACACGCAGGGTTCACAAGGCCAGATGGTGAGGCCCCTGCGCATCTCACTGCCTCTCCCCTTTCGCCTCCTCAGGCTACAGTGTTTCTTTCAGTCCTGGAACGAGACATCCTGTTCTCACCTCTAGGCCTTTGCACACATTGTTCCCTCTGCCTGCATGCTCTCCCCTCTTGCCTCCTGCCTCTGCCAGCTAACACCTGTCCACCCTTTAGATCTTGGCTAGGCTATCACCACTTCCAGCTCCTGGTCTCCCACCTCCCTGTACTTCCTTGATGGTCACACTTGCCCTGCTATTTTAATTTCTTGTCTCCCTGTCTCTCTTCCAGCCCAGTGTCAGGCAGGACCCTTTTGGTCATGGCAGAAAATCCAACTCCAACTGGCTTAAACAAGGAAGGACTTGGCCAGAGGGGGTCCTTCAGGAGAGGCTTGACCTAGTGGTTCCAGTGATGTCACCAGCATCCATACTTCTGTCTCTGCTCTGTTGCCATTGAGCTGGCCTCATGCTTGGGGCCTATGAGATGGTCTCCCAAAAAATCTAAGCCACTTTCTTTGTGGTAGCAAAATGGCTGCTGTACTTGCAGGCCTCACACACCCTGCCCACGGGCGTCAGGAGAGGGGCAAGTCTCATTCAGTGGCCCCTGCCCTGGCAACATGCTCAGGGCTTACAGCTCCAACCTGGGTACGTATGGAGGTGGCGATGGGAATAGTCCACTTGACATTGGCTCCTCAGGGCTCACCTCTGAGCAGGGCTAGGGAGCCCCTCCAAAGCCGTGTGGCTGAGGGTGAGGGGTTCCCCTAAGCAAACTGAAGGTGCTATTCCCAGGCAGAGGGGAATGAGCTGTGGGCACCAATGGGCAGGGTGGCCTCCACCCATGCAGGCAGGGCCACTCTGCCTGGTTTACTCCATAACCCAGCACGGAGCAGGCGCCTAGGACGTAGTGAATGCACGACCCTTGCTGGGGGGCGCTGACCCTCCAGCCGCAGGCCTGTTCCGAGCCCTCTGCCCACCTCCCAGGCTTTCACTGAAGCCTCTGGAGCCAGCCCCTGAAGGCAGACACAAGCCCACTGATGAAGGGCTGTGGGTGTCCCTAACTGGGTGGCAAGGGCTGTAGTGTGTCAGGCAAGCACAGGAAACCGTCCCCAGCCAGCTTCACCAGAGAATGGGCTTCTTAGAAGGGTGTGAGGAAGCTTGTCGACATGACAAAGGCAGGAGAAGCAGCCTAGAAAAGACGGACCTTGGACTTGGGGGTTCTGGCAGAAAGACCTGTTCCCCAGTCACAGTGTGCGCTGCTGCCCCCCTAGATCAACTCCAGCAGTTTCCTTCATCCTTCCACTGCGCACCCGCCAAGGCTGCAGCCCCAGGGGAAGGGATTCTCCAAAATGCTGTTCTGGAAGAAGAGAGAAGGGATGCTAAGGGGCCGGAAGCAAACCAGCACCCCGCAATCAGGAGGGCAGCCAGCTTCTTGCCTGTCTGGGGAGTGGTTTGCGGTCACGGAGGTAGGGTCAAACCGTGCAGGTGCAGGCAAGTCCCAGCTGGGCCCCAGGAAGCTCTGAGCACCTTGCCGCTGGGGACACTGGCCCTCTTGCTACCAGTCTCCCCTGTGTTGGTACCGAGAACTTCCTGAGGACTCCTTGGCACAGCCCAACCAAAACCCTTACACAAAATTCTGAAGTCCCTGTCTGGCACTCAAGGCCTTTGTGCCCCTCCTCCCTGCACAGTCGGTCATCCTCTGCTCCCCAGTGATGCCCCTGTCACTCCAGAATTACTCACTGAACCAGTGACACTCAGTCTTCCGGTTTCCCGTCTTCCCCCGTCCAGGCCCTTCCCACACAGCAGCATGGTCAGACCTCGCCTCTCCAGGCCCTGCCAACACCCCCTCCCCCTTCTCCCAGCTCCCTCTGCTCCAGCCGCACTGGCCCCTTCCTCTCTCCTGAGGCAAGGCTCTCCTGCCTCGGGGCTGTTGCGCCTGCTCTTGGGCCCACCTTCCTCAATCTCATGGCCAAATCTGGACTCCTGGTCATTCAGGCTTCTCTTCAAATGTTAACTATCAAAAAGTCATGTCCCCACCAACCCATCCCCTGTTGACATGTTCTGACCTGTTACCCTGCTCTGTTGCCTTCATAGCACTCATCATTATGTGCACATCTCTCCACCCCCCCAAGAGAGCATGACACACCATGACGACAGCAGGGCCCTCAACAGGCTCAGCGCCGTGCCGTGTCTAGCAGAGGACCTGGCATTGAACAGACCTCTCCATGGCTCTGATGGGGCCTCGTGCTCGCACCTCTCCTTGGCTGTGTGGACAGCTGGGTGGCACTTGCACTCCAAGCTGCCTTCAGTCCGCGTTCCTCAGAGCTAAAGCCATCCCTCCAGCTGGGATTCCCAGCAGCACTGGAGCCTTGGCAGAGGGCATAGAAAGATTGCATCTGACACCGTCCTCCCTTCACACAAGGGGCATTTGCCTGCAGTCAGGCCTCCAGATCATGTTTGAACATTTCCTCTATCCCTAACTTCAGAATCACTGCATAACACGTGAATGGCTTTTCTTTAGCAGCGGCCCAGAGCGGGAGTGGGACCCGCCAGCTGGATAGATGGGCTCGTAAAGGCTGGGCCACTGGCGGCAGCTGGAGCCACGGCTGTCCCTCGGGGAAGGCTGGGGAAGGGCTGTGAGTTATGCACGCGGGCCCCCGTGTTATGGCTCCTCTGCAGCCAGGCAGCCGCTGTTCCATAAATGGCGAACGTTCTAGGCTTGGTGGCGTTCCTATTTTATGCTTCACTACCTTAAGCGGCGTTGATGTCTGGTGTAAATTCTCCACATGAAAAATTAGGTAAATAACCATTAACAATGCCAGATAGGGGAATAAACAGTCTCCTCACAAGCAGGTGCTCACAGAGCCCTCCTTTCCACCTTCTAAGCACCTCTCACATTTGTCCCTGTGCTCCGCGCCCACTGCCCACCCCCAGCTCACTCGCTGGGGAAGTCCCACAGCCTCCCTGCAAGTGTCATGGTCAGCCTGTTCTCTTCCCTGCCAACAGTCAGCTTCCTCAATTCATATTCTGAGGGTCTGCTCAAAACTGAAGCCTAAGACCTACATGTTCAAGTTCAAATTCCTTGGCCTGGTTACAGAGGACATGAGTAGCGGGTTTCAGTTGCCTATCAATGCTTTCCCATCCCCCTTCTAGTTACCCAGGGGGGTGGCCCTGTGAGCCAGGCCAAACCAATCAGATCAGGCCCCCCTCCCCACCATGGGTTGCCCCTTGGGCATGGGTCCCAGAAGATTCCCTGGGGTTTCTGAGTGTGTGGGTCCTGGTGCTGGGAGGATGTAGAGTTGACCAGCTGGGGCCATCTTCTCCCCTGGGGGGAAAGGCTACCTGCAAGAGGGAAAAGAAGGAACCAAGGCCAGCCCAGCAGAGCCCAGGTAGCCAGGGAGGGACAGAAGCCTGCAGGGTGGAAGCCTGACCTGGGCTTCCTTGCACAGCTCTTCCTGCACATCTGTGAGCCCCGCCTCCCCCGCCACCCGGCCAGGGAGCTGATGGCTGTTTTGTTGTTTTTGCTTAAACTGGTATGAGCTTCGTTCCTATCACAACTGAGTCCCAGCCCACGTGGGGGTCAGGGCCTGCAGGATCTAGACACTTGCCACACCTTCCATCTCATCCTGTACCACTTCCCTCATCCTGGCCTCCTGCAGTCCCGCTCAGCTGTTCCCCTCTGCTTCCAGGCCCACTCTCCCTGTCTCCTCAGCAATTCCTGGGTGGCCTTCCAGATCCAGCTCTGGCCTCTACTTCCCTTGTCCCATCCTTCCACCATGTGGTCATCTCGCATGGCTTCCACCACCTGCAGCATTCCCCATGGCCAGTACACTGATCGCTGCTGACGTGTCGCGCTCTCCTCTGAGACTGCCCACTCCCCGAGGACTGGGGGCGTTCTGTTATCTCTCTGGTGCCCCGTAAGCTGCCTGTCCCAGAACAGTCTTGTAGGACGGAACCCTTAACCTGTGGGATGTGCCACTGTCTAGGGAGAAGGTGTCAGAATTGAGTTCAATTGTGAGACACCCAGCTGGTGTCACAGAATTGCTTGTTGTGGGGAAGGCCCCCTCACACACACACACACACACACACAAACACATTTGGTGACCAGAAGTGCTAGCAGTATTCAGAGCACCGTGTGTAGTGTAAAGAAAAACCAGAGTGTTTTTCCCATACACTTGCTATTACAAATGATGCCATGATGGTCATCTGTGTACAGACATCCGTGCTCATCTTCCTGATATTCCATTAGGGGGGACTTCCAGAAGTGGGATCACCAGACCCAAAGGTGTGTGTGTTTAAGGTTGTTGATTTCTGTTCAAATTCTGCCAAGCCTAACTCCCGCCGTCAGGACATCCCACCCTCCTTGACGCCGAGCATGAGAGTTTTAAACGTCTTTGCTAATTTAGGGCATATCTTTGTTTTAACCTGCATTTTTTTGAGTATTAGATTGTACTTTTTTTTTTACCTCATGGTCACTTAGTGTGATGAATGTTGTCAAAACTCAGACAACAGCAAAAACAATGTCCGCCAATTTGTGATTCTTGCAGCCAGTGGGGGACGGGGGCTCCTCCGAGCAGCTGTTGGAGTTAGCCTGCCGTCTCCAGTCCAGGGCTGGGGAAAGTCGTCTTGGTCAAACACAAACAAAACAAACACGCTCATGGAGAGCCGGACGCCTGGGTCTCTTCGGGCCTGAAACCCTCTTCTGGAGAGTGCTGACCCTTGCGGGGTGCAGACACTGAGGGGCAGGAGCAGGCCTTCTCGGGGCCGGTGGGGGTTCTGTTTCCGCACTCGGGCACAGGTCACAGGGAGGGGTACGGCGGCAAATTCCTCAGGCTAGAAGATCCACGGATCTCTCTGCAGGCAGGCTACACTTCAGTGAGGACAACGGCAGAAGTCCCCCCAAGACTCCCACTGCCCAGCAGAGGTCTGAGCTGAGCAAGCAGAGAAGGACCCTCCCCTGTGACCGCAGCCACGTCCACCTCTCTCCAGAGTCTGTAGGTTGTGGCTGTCCTGACAGGCCCAGTCATGACAGAAAAGTATGTAACCATCACCCTAGTTACTCAGCTCAGTGACAGCAGCTGGCACTGTGGAGCGCTCTGCCGACGCACCGCCTCGCGAACCCTCTGTGGTGAGGCCCTGCCGCTGCTCTGTTTGCCTGCTGGAGAGACACACGGTGACATTTCTTGCCCCAAACCACACAGCAATTAAGTGATGGGGCCAGGTGTGAATCCAGGCAGCCAACCTCAGAGTCCACGAGTCTCCACGTGGGTTGTGGGCCTGAATGTCCTTCTGGAGTCTTGCCCGCCTGCCTCTGCCACACACCTGGGCTGGAGCAGGCCCCTGCCTGGGTGCTCCTCGCCCTGTGTCTGCCTAGAGCCCGAGCTCAGGCCCCACAGAGGGCTTCCTCAGGGCACAGGCTCAATCAGTGGTCTCGATTCCAGGCCCAGCGCAGCAAATGTGTGACTCCACAATGCTGCACACACATCAGCCCTTCCCTCTTCCAGCCTGGCTACGACCACCAAAAGCTGACTGAGAAGCTCAAATCCAGGGCCCGCACATAATGCCAGTATTTCACAGGGATAAACAGGACCTCTCCAGGAGAAAGGATGCAGGACAGGAATGGGGCCTCGGCAAACTGGGGGAACTTCTCCAAGTCGGGATGCTCCACGTCAACCTGAGGAAAACACAAGTCACCTACCTGGTCTCCAGAGACAGGATGGGGTGGGGGAGAATCTGCCATGTCACACTGGGTCCCCCGCACGCCCACCTGGCTTGTGTTATGAAGAAGGTGCGTATCATGAGGATATAAGGCCTCTGACTCCTGTGGGGAATACAGCCGGATGTATTTCCTCCCAATCACCTGGGGAGAGAGTGACCCCATCAGTCAACTGATGCCCTCGTCTCCCCCCGCTGCCCCGCACTGCCTGCAGGTGCCTGAACCCAACATCCTCCCTCGCCTCTCTGTGCCTTTCCACATGCTGTTCCCTACACCTGGTCTGCTCCATCCCCACCACACACCTGCTTAGAGTGCCAAGCTTATTTTTCCTCCAAATATATTAGGAATCAGTAACTTCATTTCTGTAGTTAAGAGTTAAGCACCTGGCCGTGGCAACGACTGTTTAAGTGCTCTATGTATATTAACTCTGATCCTCAAAACCGCCCCGAGGTGCTTTGTCGTCAGCCCCATTTGACAGATGAGGAAACTGAGGTACAGAGAGGTTAAGCGAGTCGCCCATGTTCACAAAGCTTAGAGATGACAGAGCTGGTGTTCACACCAGACAGTCTGGCTCCCGAGCCTCAGCTCTCAGCCTCTCTACTGCCTCTGTGGACTGGTCTGCTTGGCTGGGAGCATGTTCTCATTTGGTGACCTCTCTGCCTACGAAAAATAAGGTGAATTTACAACAGATGCCCTCCCCATGCAGCAAACCCCCAGGCTCCTCTGTCTGGGTCTCATCAGACGGCTGAGAAGCCTCTCTGCACTTGGAGAGAGGGTCTGGCAGGCAGAAGCTGGCCTGGCTGAGGAATGGCACACAGGGGGAGGGCAGAGGAGAGGCAGCCCTAAGGGCGCTCACTCCATCCCAAGATGGTGCCCTGGCCCTGTTCTGCCCGAGGGAGGCGGCTGGGATCCCAGAGGATCCAGAAACCACTTCTGGAATCAGCCCCACTAGGGAGACGGCCCCAGTCCAAGGCCTGGGACCATTTCTATCCACATCCCTGTCGGTGATTCATTTGCCTGGTGTTTCAATGTAGATAATGTGGCCAGGCCACAGGCTGGACCAGGAGGCGGGGAAGCCGATGTTCGGCAGCAACTCCGACCTGGACTAGGAGGTTTTGCTGGGGGTCCTGATGCAGTGGGGAGACCGTGCCCTGGGGACCAAACCAGGCGTTAATGGTGATCTCGTCTTCCTCCCCGTCGCCCAGGCAGCAGTAATCAGGGATGCTGATGTCTTGCTTCAGCTCCGGGATCTGTGAGTGTCAGAGCAGACATGGAAGGTTGAGACCAGGGTTGTGGGACACACCAGCCTAGAAGTCAACTGACCGTCTGACAGAAGGGCCAAATACACGGTCTTGTGTAATAATATGACTGTATCCACATTTTATTGTATAGAAGTCTAAAAATCAATTAAAAAATAAATATATAGTTACTAGGGAAGAATTATAATTTTATTTTCAGATTTATTTCCATGTCATATGCATTTTATATTTGTTCCCATTTTTAAAACCTGATACCACTATTTCGTACTTAAAAGTAAACCAGATTATGATTTTCTAAAGAGTTAAATATTTTAGAAAATCAAATTAAAGAAAAACAAGAAGAAGATGGATTGAGTGTTCATCACGTCTCTGGAGGGGAAGAATTTTCAAAAGTTACTAACGGTAAAGAAATCACAATTGTACATTTTAAATAAGTTAATTAAGACTAATAAAGTAGGAAACTTATTTGAACTAACTGTGGTAAATGAGGGTTAATGTACGAAGTTCATACAAAATAATAAGGAAGACACTAAGCTCTCAAAACATAAGTTACACGACTAATTAAAGGACAAAAACCAGAGAAGACCTAAAAATGAATTAGATATAAGGGTTTCAGTCCCATTAGCAAAGACATCTGAATTCATGTCATCATTTCCCGATAATCCAATTAGCAAACTGACAAAACAGTAATGCCCAGTGGTGGTGAGGCTGCCGTGAAAGGAGCAGAGTCACGCAGGGCTGCTGGTGGCATCAACAGGTAAAACTATGTAGATGGCAACGTGGCACCATGTAGAAGGCTTCAAAAGCGCTCAGCCTTGGACGCTGTTGGAAGTGAGCTTGTGCTCTGCTCCTCTGTCGGAGCACCCAGCCCTGTCCTGGCCTCCCGCCAAGCGCTGCCCTCCCTGGGCATTCCTGCTGAGCTCCCCGTGGGTGTCCCTGGCCTGGCCGAAACCACCCCAGTGAAGTCCCCCTGGATGCACCAGCTCATCCAACGAGACGTTTGGGTCCCAAATCTAAAAGTCTTCTTTGACGGCTCCCTTTCCCTCAACCTCCACATATCTACCCGTGTCAGGAGCCAGCAGTTCACACACCTCCTAAACCTCTGCACTTGCACGGACCTCAGCTCTCCCTGGACCTCCTAATGGTCTCCCTGCCTCCACATCTGCCCACCTCCAGTCCATCTCCAGAAAGTGGCCACCCGCGTCCTGGAAACACAGCCCTCCACCGTTTCCCACCACGTTAGGAAACCCATCCTTTCTCACCTAGCCCCGACCTCCCTCCTGGCCCCATCTGCCCTCCCCTTATGCACCCCGTGCTGAACTCATCCGCCCCTTGAAGGTGAAAGTTCACTCCTGTTGCTCTCCTGGCTGGCACGCCACTGCTCTCGTCTCCTCGCATGGCTAGCCACTGCCATATGTTGCCTCCCTGAGAGACCTTCCCTAACCACTGAGCTAAACAGCTGGCTCTCCTACCCCAGCCAGCGACTTTTATTTTCTTTCAGGCACTCATCACCATCTGATGTGTCTGGTTTTCAGGTCCACTGGGCAGAGGAGCGAGGAGGTCTTCTCTGTCCCTGTACCAGGGCTGAGCCCTGGGCTTGGTGCAGAGGGGCCTACAAAGAAGGCCGCGTCGGGCAGGGTCCCCACCGCGCACGGTCATGGTGGTCACAACCCAGCCACACGCCAAGCACGGAGCAGGGTGGGACGAGGGGAGGGGCGGAGAGAAAGCCGGATAGTTGCATTGCTCCTCCAGCACCAGCCCTCTTCCTAACAAGACAGCGTGAAAATGCAGAACGCCATCTGATTCCTGCCACACTTCACTTTGTTCTCATTTTGTTTGCATTTAACAATAGCCTATTTTTTCTCCTTATACATACTCGTTATAGATGATCTGGAAACTGCAGAAAAAAGAAGGGAAAAAACCCCTCCTCGCCGCTCCCCCCACCCCCGACAATCACTGCTAATTTTTTGTGCCATTTCCTCCTGTCCATTTTCAACACAGCCAAGACCATCCTGTCAATCAGCACGCATCCTGATTTTCTCAGTTCCCACAAGCCAGGCCGTCCTGAGCGACCACGAGCCCATGAGCTCCGTGTTGGACGGGTGGAGCCTGGGCCCTGGGTGACAGGCGATTCTGATGCAGTGGCTCTGGGTGGGGCCTGGGATCGCGCCTGCACTTCTAAAATCTCCCAGGGACGCCAGTGCTGGTCCAGGGCGCTGCTCTGATGGTGTCTACTCAGGGGCTGATTTGTGCAAGACAAAGAGCCAGAGCAGCACTTCTGCTCGCTGCAGCTTCCTCTCCCTTCCTGCCCCCGGGCACTCTCCCTGCAAGCACCCTGGCACTCCTGCTGGGCTCTTCCAAGAAAACCACCTGCCCCAAACCTCCCAGGGCTCCTTGCTGTCTTCCAGACAAATCTGAGTTCTTGGCCTGGCCTTCATGAACCTCCCCAGTTGGCCGCAGCCTCCCCGTTCTCCTCTTTGCTCTGCTCTTCTGAACAAACCCTCAAGGCTGTACATGGGGCTCGTTCTACTCTGCCCTCTGCGCCTCACTGGGAGTGTGTCCCCCTGCCTCCGGCCTCGTGGAGCCCCCTATTCCTCTCAGCTCCAGCCTGAGTCCCCCTCCTCTTTTGGTCTTCAACCCGTCTGTCCTGAGGGTCTTCCATCTGGCCAGCCAGGGCTGGGTACCCAGAGAAATCGAAACTGGCCCCTGCCAGAAGTGCACAGGCCCAGGCATGGGGAGCCAGCCTCACGAGCGGACAACTGAGATGTGGTAAGAACAGAACCAGGACCTGCCCAGAGAACTGCCTCAGGGAAGCCAGTGACTCCCTCTTTCCACCACCCTCCCCTGGATCCCCAGAACTCATTCCTCAGTTCTGACCACATCTGGACCTCTGACTCCATCCCTTGGGGCCACCCTGATGCTTGTGGCCTCCTCATCCCCCTGCCCCAGTCCTGGGGCCCTGGACTTACCACACTAAGCCTCTTAGGCCTAGTGGCCTCGCCACCTCTCCTACTGCCCACTGGCGAGGAGGGAACAGGACAATGCCGAGGGCCCCTCCCAGCTCACCGCAGGGAGCAGCCCCAGCGGGAAGGACACGAGGCTGCCATGCCCTTTCCTGCCCTCGGCGGTCAGAGCCCAGGAAGGATGGCAAGGGAAGGCGAGAGGGTGAAGGACAGTGGAGCGTGGGCTCAGACTCACCTGGTCAAAGAGCTGGTGCTGAGCAAGGTACCCCACGTCCCTCGGCTAATGCACAGGAGAAGACCAGAGCAACAACACAGAAAGGCTGGTGAGTCATGGTGGATACCCTCCACAGGCTGCTATTGTTTAGTTGGCCCTCAGGACCCGGTGTGCCCCACCCCAGCCCTGGGCTGCCACCCGCGAGGGCCCCCCAGTCCGTCCTGTGGGGTCCCCCTCCTCTGACCCAGGCGCTAACGCGATCAGCACCCTCTCGAGGACTGGGCTGATGGGGAGATTCAGGATCCAGTGCTGCTTCTGCCACTGAGGGGCCCCGACTGGGTCACCTGTGCCCCAGGGCTGTTTCCTCACATGAGAAATGAAGGGGCTGCACACACAGGAGGATTTACTAAAAATGGAATCATACTATACGTATTACTTTGAAATCTGCTTTTTTCACTTAATGATACATCATGCATGTCTCTTCAGGCCAGTACATACATACTGACCATTCTTCTGCCAGAGACTTGTTTTATAGACAGGATCCATCATGAGGAATTCAACCACCCCCTGCTGGCAGACATTCAGGCTGTTTTGCCAGTGTTTCAATAAACAGCCTAATAATCTCGTCCTTAGATTTATGTGCTTCTAAAAGTAGAACTGAGTCAAGGAGTACGTGCACTTTTGATAGCATCTGCCAGGTTATTTTCCCAAAAGTTAAGCCATTTATACTCTTAGCAGCAATTAACGTGAGTGCTGATTTTCCTACATCTTTGCACTGGAGGTTAGCATTCTGTGAAAATTTTTGCCAATAAGATGGGTGAAAAGATCCATGCTTTACAAACTGGGCTCCACAGTGCCTGAGGGGCTCTTTGAAGACGGCTGAGGGCCACTGTAAGGGTCAGACTGGGGCGGAGCGGGCGGGACGCGGGCCCCAGCTCTGCCAGAGCCCAGTCGGCTTTGGTCTAGGGGCTTTATCTGAGGCTAAAGCAGTGTTGAAGCAGATGATGGTTCCTCTCTAGGATTCCTTGAGGATGTCTCCATCTGTCCATCCCTCTCCTTCATTTCCTCTTCTGACAAACATTCTGAGTTTACAAAATGCCAGACCCTGTGCTATGCCCTGGGCACGGCCGGATCTGATGCGATCTCTGCCCTCACAGATGTTCTGGCCCGGAGGACACTGAGCACTTACCTTAACTCAGCACTGACCACGCTGTGCTATAGAGTTCGAGGTGTTTTACTCTCACCAAGACAGTACGAAATAGGTGTTAGTGACCTCTAACTAATCCCAACTAACCTTAGCCAACCAAAAGTCAGGGCACTGAGGATCCAAGAGGCTAGGTAACCAGCCCAGGCCACACAGCCAGCAAGGGGCAGTGCTGGAGCCAATTCTGTTCAGCCTGAATCCAAAGCCCACCTTCCTGCCCACTCTGAAAACAGCCCTTGGTTACTCCCCTCTGCTCTGGGAACCAGGCTTCTTCCAGCAGGCAGAGGGAGACAGCACGAGACCTCTCC
This sequence comes from Equus quagga, assembly GCF_021613505.1. NCBI lineage: Eukaryota > Metazoa > Chordata > Mammalia > Perissodactyla > Equidae > Equus > Equus quagga. Next base: position 20,791,936 of record NC_060273.1, on the reverse strand, counting down.
AGCCAGGTTTATTCCCACAGGCAAAGGTGAACGTGGCAACGTGGTGCATCTCTAGTCCACGGCTCCCTTCTCCAGGCCTCCGGGGGACAGAGAACTGATTGGAAGCAAGGGGAGGGGAGGAGTGCAGGAGAAGCAGGAATGGAACGGCGTCTGTGAGCACTGATGGAGGAGGCCACTGACGGAGGAGGCCATGGCTAGTGGAGCTACACGGAGTGCCTGTGGAGGAGGCTGGAAATTCGGGAGGGAAAGAGATGGGGGGCACTCTGGGTGGTCCCTCAGGAGTCCACAGTCACAACACAGGAGAAACAGTCAGCCAGCATGGTCACCGACCTGGACCCTTGGTCGCAGCAGCCCCATGACTGAATCTGATCAGAACTTTAGGGTGGCGGGGCCTGGGGCTGCCGTGGGGTGTGGGTTGTTGGGGAGTATGTAGAAGAGTTGCAAACCACAGATGCTAAATTCTCACACCTTGTGAAGGATTCGGCTCTTGGGGCCAGGAAAGGTGGCTGGGACCATAGACGCTGGGTGGTCATCCTCTCCTGCTAAGGGTCTGTGCACCCACTTACAGGCTTCCATTGTTCCCAACCTATAGGAATGGTGAGGCACAATCTACATTCTCTGCCACCCTCGTCTCAGGAAGAGGAAGCCACCCACTGCCCTTGCTGTTAAGAATGTGAAATGAGGGGGCCGGCTCCGTGGCCGAGTGGTTAAGTTCGCGCGCTCCGCTGCAGCGGCCCAGGGTTCGGATCCTGGGCGCAGACATGGCACCGCTCATCAGGCTACGTTGAGGCGGCGTCCCGCATCCCGCAACTAGAAGGACCTGCAACTAAGATACACAACTATGTACAGGGGGGTTTGGGGAGATAAAGGAGGAAAAAAAAAAAAAAGATTGGCAACAGTTGTTAGCCCGGGTGCCAATCTTTAAAATAAAAAAGAATGTGAAACGATAAAATGGTGCAGCTACTTTGGAAAACAGTCTGGCAGTCCCCCAAAAGCTCAAACCCAGAGTTACCATCTGACCCAGCAGTTGCATTCCTAGGATATACCTAAGAGAAATGAAAACATGTGTCCACACAAACACTCAGACCTGAATGTTCACACCAGTCAAAAAGTGGATACGACCCAGATGGCTATCAACTGATGGATTAAAAAATGTGGTATATCCATACAATGGAATATTATTCAGCCATAATAAGGCACAAAGTACAGAACTGATAAATGCTACAACATGGATGAACCTTTAAAACATTATGCTAAATGAAAGAATCCAGACACAGAAGGTCACATATTGTATGATTCCATTTATATGGAACGTCCAGAATTGGCAAATCCATAGAAACAGAAAGCAAATTAGTGGCTGCCTGGAGATAGGGGGAAGGGGGAATGGGAAGTGACTACCAATGAGTACGGGGTTTCTTTGGAAGTGATGAAAATGTTCTGGAATTAGATACTGCTGATGGTTTCACAAGCTTATGAATACACTAAAAAAACGCTGAACTGTACCAAAAAAAAGACCTGAAATGAGTCCCTCATGTCCTGCCCACCCACCGGCCTGCCTTGCTCACTCTGGTCAGCCTACTGACCACAAGCCCACAAAGAATGACTCCTCCTAAACCTCCCAGTGCACCGCATCGAGATTACTTGCCCAAGTGTCATGTGTTCTCTCCCTCGTAAGTCAGAAAGGAATCAAATGACACACCTCGTCAACAATGTATTTGCTGATGAACTCATTGACCGTCATGAGTGTCTGGGACCACTCTTCGTCCGTGTACCTGGAACCGACTTCCACTGGGACAGTCCGGCAGCCAGCCACTTCTTGGATATACTCCAAACTATCAGAAAAACAGGTATTGTCACTTTCATCATTTTTGGTAAGCCTTCTTGGGCGCTCTGCTAAATGTGCTTTACACTGGTTTCCTCCCATCGTCACAACCTCACGAGGCGGTCTGCTGTCTTCCCCCACTGCCTTGACGAGGAAACTGAGGCACAGAGAGGTGAGGTTACTTACCCTCCTGATGCCCTTCAGCTTTGCAGATAGATCCAGAAAATCTGGTTTGTTACAGTTCTTGCTGGGCAGCTCTAGTTCCCTGCTTGCCAACTTCTCTCTTTGCTCACCTTGTCACTAACCTCAAAAACCTTCTTGGAGCAAATGGTGGACAGTACAGTGGGTGATGAAGTGCCTGTATTCTGAACTCTGGTGGTCCAGGCCCTGCATGCTACAGACCAGGGGACCTTTAGCAAGTTACTTAACCTCTCTGCGCCCTTGTTTGCCATTTGTGAAATGGGGGTGATGACAGTGCCTGACCCATGGGAATCAGAGAGGATAAAGAGAAAGAAAACGCGTCAAGGGCCTTTCTTGGCACCTGGTATGTAGTAAAAATGTAACATGCCTGGTACGTAGCAAAACACACAATGAATGTTTGCTGGGGTGATGGTGCCTACAATGGGAATTCCTCCTCACACAAGTGTCAGCGGGAACCACTCCCTGCACAGAACCACCACCTTCCCGAGATACGCCTTCTCATGTCCAGAACTACGCACAGCTGTGGCATTACGGCCACTGGCCAGCTGCCTGATCTGATGGCCCCACCACGAATCTGAGGAAGGACGAGAAGCAGATGTGAGGAGGGAGCAAACACAAGAGCCCATGGAGCCCCACGGAGGGGGAGGCAGCTGTCCCTTGGGTTCGTATTTCAGGGCCCCTGAGAAAGTCCACAGAATTCCTAAGATCCTGCGAAACTGCATCATAGGCCTAACATGACACTGCCACTTAAGCACTCATTAAGCACTTAAGCACTAAGTGCTTAGGGCAAGCAAACTGTAGAGGGGAGGAATCTGATAACCTTTGGCCTAAATTCAGAGCAGAGTACTTCCAATTCTTGTTTACCCCCTGGCAATCCATCCTAGAGGCTGGCAGTGCAGTGCCCGTGAGGCTGCACTGACTGGGGAAGACGGGGAGGAATCCAGGGAGACTTCGAGAATGCTCAAGTGGGAAGAGGAGCCCCACCGCCCTCAGCAGCTGCTCACCTCCACTTCTTCATGCACGGCCAGTGGTCGGCCACGCCTTCCAGGATCACGGGCCTCTCCGGAACCAAGAAATGCTTCCTGAAATACTGCAGCGACGGACAGTGGAGCCGGGGCACTGTTCTCTCCGACTTCATATCTGGAATTGAAACATGCTCATTCCTTGCTTTCTGTTTAAAATCAAAACAAAACAAAATGGTAACAACCAGAGAAAGTCAAAATTTGAAGCATTCTACTAGGAATTTGCATCACTGCTAGGATTGCTTAGTATCATTAATAATAATAATAGTAAATTTTTTCAATCATTATTACTCCTGCTACCACTACTATTTACTCCTCATGATATCAAGGTGTTTTTTTCCTTACTAGTTCATTTAAAATATTCTTCAATTATAAAAGTAATACACGGCTTTCACAGAAATTCTGCAATGGAAGAGAACTTACTATTCCCAACTCCACCATCTAACATAAAAGTATTCTCTCTCTACCATGTTTCTTTCCCATCTTTTACACATCCATATCTCTGATCCACTGGTAGTAATGTACATGATGAATACGCAAGTCTGCCTCTTTCATCCAGTAACTTACCTAAAGCAGTTTCCACGTTCCTCGCAATGTCTTGTGAGTGGTTGCATCATAATTTACTTAACCATCTCCCCACTGAGTGACCTGCACAAGTTACTATCTCTGAGCCTCAGTTTCCTCATCTGTTAAACTAGGGAGACAAGATCTCGGGTGTGAAGGACCAGGACTCCTGCCCAGCCCACGTCAGCCCCCTCTGCTCCCCACTGCTGGACCCCGACCAGTCCTTGACCTTTGCGCAGCGGCGGCGAACACGCTTTCCTGCAGGCGATGCACCAGGCCTCACCCTGGCCTTTTCTTTGCACTGTCACAGCCTCTACGGTGGGCCTTTACTTCCACATACTCCCTCCCCAAGAGGCCTGCCCCGACCACCCTATGTGAAGCTTTCCTGCCTTTCCCACCACCTCACTGGAATGTAGATCCAGGAGGACAAGGTCCAGGCCCTTCTGTACATCTGGGCCACAGCTGGCGCTCAATAAAGCTGCTGAGCAAAGCCCACCCTACAGGCAGGGGGAACGGAAGGGCCAAGACCCTTACTCAACTCAGGCAGTGCATGTCAGTGCGGGAACGCGAACCCAGGCAGGCTGATTCCAAAGCCTGAGCTCTCGCCCCCAGCTACACACACTACTTAACACCACCCACACCAGGAGCCCAGCGTGGGCATGAAGCCACCATTTCCCCTTGGGACAGATTTTGCTGGGAAAGGGCAGTGCAACCCCTGGGTCAAAAGGGACAGGTATCTGTCCCTTGATCTGCATGTCTGCCCTGCCCTCTAAAAGGTCAGCCGACACACCATGCCCTTGGCCCCCGGCACCCTTGGCAACAATGGGTATTGTACAAAGCCTTGTTTGATAACTTCATAGCCAAAAATGGCTGCTTCACTGTTTTTGCATCATTTTTTGACCAGAGTGAGGTTGAACATCTTCCCACACGTTTAATAGATCCACTTCCTCCTTGTGAACAGACTTTCCCAGAGGAGCGTAGTGAGGGCTGCGTGTCAGCTCTGGGCTTTGAAGCCTTCGCAGTGTCGGCCTCAGTGTCTGTCGGGTTTTTTGGGCACGTGCACTTAGGTACCAGTAAGGACACATGTGGGTATCTCAAGGGCAGACCGATCAGCCCCGTGAACAGAAGAAAGCTAGTTCTAGCATCTCACTCCAACTCAGTAGCACAGAGACAGGCAGCCAGAAAAGCGGGTGACACCTCGACCAGCTGACCAAGGGAAAGCTCAAAGAGCTGGGCTACAGCGGGCTGCAGCTCTCGCCCACACGATCCCTTTGACTGTTTCTCAGAAGCCACAAAGCTTCCACCCTCCCTCTCTCCCAAAAGGGTACTACTTTTGCAGAAACTGGAAAAAAAAAAAAAAAAAAACTGAGAAAAGAAACTGAGCTGTTCCATTTCCAAATCAATGGAGATGCTACTTTCAGCCAGAGGTTGGCAGGCCACAAGGCCTCACCCCAGGGGAGAGATGACTCGTTAATTCCAAAAACATCAGGCGTGTTGGATTATGTTAGGTGTGGTCAGTAACCATCCCACCCAGATACCTTTGTGCTGGGCTGCTCCTGGGTTGGGCCCTGGGCAGGCCTTTTTCTCGAGAGAAGGTGAGTCTGGAGGATGGCAGCGACTTTAATGAGGATGTCCCCAAGGATGGCCGCCCCCATCAGCAGGCCCATGTCACAGACTTTCAGGGCTGCAGCCACAGTGGTAGCATCCTCAGATGCCTCGCACAGACATGCAGCTTTCAGAAGGCAGCCAAAGGCATAAACCCGACGCCAGTCTTTGTCCACGTCTTGCCAAGGCCCTGTGTTGAGTTTCTCCCAGGAATAGTCGAGGACTGCCTCACTGGTCTGCAGACACTCACTCCTTCGGCCCCCATAGAAGAGCTCAGTGGCTTCCTGTAGCAGCATCACTACGCTCCTCTCCACCTTCTCACTGAGGTCCAACTTCAGTTCTTCTTTAGTGCGGGGCAGGAGTGCCAGGAGGGCCTCCCACAGAGCACCCGTTCCTGCCAGGGGGTCTCGGTTGATATCTTCTGCCATCGGCTCAGTCTGATGAGTAGTGGTGGAGGAAGAAATAAAAGTTACAGCAAAATACCATGTTGTACACCTAAATATGTATAATTGTAGATTTTTATAAAATAAAACTCAGGGGAGGGGAGAAGCTAGATCTGTGATGATATCCAGTGGCTCAAATGACAACCACTCAGATTTAAAACATATATAAAGTACTTTCCTAAAAAAAAAAAACCAAGGGGCCAGCCCCAAGGCCAAGTGGTTAAGTTTGCGCGCTCTGCTTCGGTGGCCCAGGGTTTCACCCGTTGGGAACCTGGGCTTCGTCAGGCCATGCTGAGGAGGCATCCCACATGCCACAACTAGAAGGACCCACAACTAAAATATACAACTACGTACTGGGGGGCTTTGGGGAGAAGAAGGAAAAAAAATAATAAAAAAAATAACAAAATCTAAAAAAAAAGAAAAGAGAGTGAGACCACGCAGAGAGACTTGGGCCTAAGTTCCCACAGCTCCCTATACTTGTCCTCTGTAACGCACATCTCATCCATAATGATTCTTCAACAAAGGTCTTCTCTACTGGGCATAACCTCTGCAGGGGCCCCCGTCTGAGGTCGCCACTGTATCTTCAGGGCCTGGCCCAAGAAGACTATTGCCTCCTTGGTTGTGACGCCCTGATGAAGCAAGCAGCCAACGTGGCCCATATGGCAAAGAATGGAGGATGGCTTAAGACAACAGTAAGCTAAGAACTCAAGCCCTCAGTCCAACAGCCCTCCAGGAACTGAATTCTGCCAACAACCACCGGAGTTCAGACCCTTGTCCTGTTGAGCCTTCAGATGAGAACTTGGTCCTGACTGACACCATAACTGGAGCCGTGTGAAAGATCCTGATGCATAGGACCCAGCTAAGCCACACCGAGACTCTTGACCCACAGAAACTGAGATGATAAATGTGTGTTGTTTTAAGCCACTAAGTTTATGGTGATTTGTTATGCAGCAATAGATAACTAATAAACACCCTATCCAGATTTCCTGGACACCCTGGGACTCAACTATAATTTACACTAAAGACCAGGAGGAGAAAGCATGGCTTCCTTTAGCTCTAATGTGTATGAAGAAGTCAGCAGTAGATAGGAAAGCAAAGATATATTAAGAACACTAGAAATATGTTTTTGAAAGTAGGCTGGATAATCTCATCCCTATCTCTGGGCTCCATTTTATTTTTTTTTTAGGAAGATGAGCCCTGAGCTAACATTTGCTGCCAATCCTCCTCTTTTTGCTGAGGAAGATTGGCCCTGAGCTAACATCCGTGCCCATCTTCCTCTACTTTATATGTGGGACACCTGCCACAGCATGGCTTGACAAGTGGTGCCATGTCCACACCCAGGATCCGAACCGGCAAACCCTGGGTCGCCAAATGTGCGAACTTAACCTCTGTGCCACCAGACTGGCCCCCAGGCTCCATTTTAGCTCATTTTCCCCCTAGCTCAGGAATGACAATAACAGCAGTCAGAATACTGAAAACATTACATGGATTACCTCATTTAATCCTCACAATGACCCTATGAAGCTGAGACCATGCTTAAAAAGCGTTTACTGTAAGCCAGGAATGCTCTAAACACTTTATGCATCATGCTTTTAATTCTTACAGAAACTCCCAAGTTATTATCATCCCCATTTTACAGATAAGGAAAGCAAAGTAGAGAAGTTAAATGATTTGCCCAAAGCAATTCAGCTAGTAAGAGGTGGAGCAGAGATTTAAAACTCCGGCAGTCTGGAGGCAGGCCTGATGGCCTAGTGTTTACAGGTTGGCGTGCTCTCTTCGGCAGCCCAGGTTTGGTTCTGGGGCATGGAACCACACCACTGTCTGTCAGCAGCCATGCTGTGGTGGCGGCTCACACAGAAGAACTAGAATACACAACCATGTCCTGGGGCTTTAGGAGGGGAAAAAAAAAGAGAGAGAGGGGAAGATTGGCAACAGATGTTAGCTCAGAGTGAATCTTTCCCAGCAATCAAACAAAAACTCAGGCAGTCTGGCCCTCAAATCCATGATCTTATAGACGAAGGAACTGAGCCACAAGATCTCAAGACAGCACGAGACGAAGCTGGACACACGGGCTGCTTTATTCTCAAGAAAACTCTGAGGAAGGAGTTACTATTCCCATTCTACAAGAGAAAACCCTATCACTTCACATAAGGAAAGGACATGGCTTTTTCAGTTGTTACTTTTTTGAAGTACCTCTTCCAAGGCCTGTCCTAAAGTGAAAGCAATAATTTAGAGTTGTTCTCTGTTCTACAGTCTACAGCATGATTTCCCAACCATTCCCCTTCCTTTAATTTTACTTGTTCCTCACAATATTGTGAAGTAGATAGAGATGTATGTGGTCATTTTCCCCACAACCCCCGCCCCACCCCCCCATTTTGCTGATGAAGAAGCTAGTTGGACTGTTGTATCCTAGCTTAGTCCCTGGTTCCCAGTTGGCTCAGTGAATGATGGGACTCAGAGGGCCCGAGTGGCCTGGCCTAGCCTGCCAGGATGATTTCTATCTCGAGCTCCCTAAGGTCTTGTATTGGCTTCATTAACAGCCTTCTTAGAGAGCTTCACGGTCCAACCTTTCAGCGTGGTCTCATCCACTAGCCACGCACAAAACAGCACGTGCACCCATCCACTGGCCTCCCAGGGTGGCTTCACGGCTCCTCCTCTCAGAGTGATTCACACGTCTCATAAAGCAACATTGAGAAGTCTCATCTCAAGCGTCCAAAAGACCTCAGAGGCCTTATATCCTGGCTTCTCACGAGGGCCTAGGAAAAGGCCTCCCAGAAGACCACTTATTCGCCTTACTATAAAAATGACTTCCACTGGGGCCTTATGTGCCAGCTTTGTAAATTGGTCTCTTAGTGGCCTTAGAAACAGCCTCCCAGAGGGTTTTAAATGGGCTATAAACTATAAAGGTTCCCAGGGATGCAGATTATGGACTTTGTAAACTGGCCTCTCAGGGTGACCCTACAAACCGGACCCACACAGAGCTCACAAAGGCCTTGCAAAGCCCACCTGGAAAGGCGGCCTCGTGTGCTGCTTCACAAAATGGCCTCCCAGGGTGGTCTCATGTTTGGTCTCCACAAACCAGCCTCCTAAGGTGGCCTATGTGCTGCTTTGCAAACTGGCCTTGGAGATGGCCTCATGCAGATGGCCACGTGAAATAGCCTTCTGGGAGAGACGGCCTCAAGTTGGCTGTACAAGGAACATTTTTAATCCAGTTCCCCAGTGAATGGCCTTATAAAAAGGCCTTCACAGATGCTCAGTTGACACTGCACGACAGTCTTCCAGACGTGGGAGCTTCAGGAGAGCTGTGAGTTCCCGGTTTCAAAATGGTTTTTCAGATTGCCTCTGTATTGGCCACTTAAAATGGCCTCTCAAAGGGCCTCACGATTGGATCTTAAGACACTAGCCTCCCAGAGGGCCTCATGTTGGCAGTATGAAGCATTACAGGCTGAGGTGGCATGCTGGCCATGACCCATCGGAGTAATCTCACGGCCTGGTTCCACAGGCTTCCAAGAACCTTTCATGATTTGGCCTTTTAAATAGTCGCCCTATAACAGCCTTCGGGGGAGGAGCCACATCCCACCATACCAAACAGTCTCCCCAAGTGGCCTCAGGACCTGTTTCAAAAACAGGCTCCCTTACAATATTGGGCCCTTGTCTGAGGCCAAGGTGAACCTCAGACCTCGTCTTACATTTGCAAACTAATCTTCCATGGTGTCTTTATAGCGCCAGGAAAGACGTGTTTGTTTCATCCATCAACCCTCCCGGAAGCAGCTCCTCGCCAGTCCCTGTCAGCCAGGAGAACTGGCCTTGGGGGAGGCAGGGCCTTCTCTGGGCAGGGTGGAACACCTTCCTGTCGGCTGTACGAAGCTGTCTTCCAGGGAAGCTGGCCTCACGTGGGCTGTAAGCAGCGGCCTTCACACAACCGACGACGTCATACGGCCTTCCAGTGAAGGCCAGGGATGGGCAGGCAACATGGAACTGCCTTTCTAGACGGCCTCACGGCCTGGCTTCCTGCATTCCCTGTGCATCGGCCCGACGAAAAGTCTTCCTGATAACTGTCTCAAGTGATTTCCAGAGGCAGGCATGAGCCCGCGCAGCCTTGTGGCCTGGCTTTATTGATTGGTTTCCCAGAGTTCCTCACTGAATTGCCTGTTATAAAAGGTTGTAGTGAACAAACAGCCTTCCGGAGGAAGGAGTCGAGGTATAAACTGTGTGGAACAGCTTCTCAGAGCGGTACTGTTGCCTGGTCTTGAACCTGGCCTGACAGAGCCCCATCAAAGGGCACAAGCAGGCCGTGTAAGCAGCCTTCTGGAGCTCAGGTATAGGTGAGCTAACTAGAGAACTGATCATACAAACCAGGATGCTATATATAGGCCTTTTTTTTTTTTCCGTGGTGAAGTATAACTTTTTCTTTTTCAAGTTTTTTATTCTCATCATTTTCTCCAATGTCTGTTCTTCACTGTTTGGAACTTTCATTCCTGCACAACTTGAATACTGGGAGTGCTGTGAGTGGCTTTCAGGGCTTACATATACATATAAAATATTTAATAACAGAATATTTATTATGACTGGACAAGTCATAAACTGGGGTTATTCCATGCCAATTGAGACCTATGGTCCCCCTAATTATAAGCCACATGAAAAAAAAAGCCTGAGTGGCCTTGTAGCCTCACTCTTAAAGTCAGCCTCCTAGAGCTCGACCAGGTATTGGCCTTAAACGACCTCTTGTTGGTCACAGGCTTTTTCTGAAGGGAGTGAGGGTGGAGGTGTCAGGTAGAGACACAGCCTGAGCGGTCTTGCGTCCTGGCTTTGTAAACTGACCTTCTGGAACGCCATATGTACCGGCCTCACGACACGGCACAGCTTCCAGGGAAGGTCAACATGAAACAGCCTTTCCCAGAGGCCTGTCTTGGCTGCTTACATCAAGTCCCGTTTCTTGGTGTATGAAATGATCTTCCTGGAAAGGGGGTCAGACAAAGGTGGCGTGAGCCAACCTCTCCGCATTGCCTCTGTCTTGGCTTTCTACATCAGTCCACGTGAACTTCACAAAGGCTTCCTGTCGGTCATGTTACACACAGAGGAGCCAAGTACAGGCGGTTGTGCAACACACAGAGCAGAACAGACAGGTCCTGACTCAGCTCATCCTCCGGAAGCTGGCCCGCCCGCGGCTAGCTGTTGGGAGACAGCACAAGTGGGCTCCTGCTGGTGTAAGGATAAAGCCATCCTGGAAGCCACCACAGTCATCCCAGAAGTCTCTTCCATTATCTTAAAAACCAAGTGCACCTCCTGGAGTAGCCATTCAATGGGCTGGGCAAAACGGCTCTCCTGAGGGTCTCATGCCGATTCCCGGAGGGTCTCAGGGTGGCTGCCCTCTGGAGACAGCCATCCTGGGAGCCCCACGCTGCGCACGAGGGCCTTCCACAGGTGGCTTCAAGGATGTATCCGCCTCTATCTGACAACTCTGTATTCTTCAATTTTATGTTACTGTAGCAGGATTCCACAAAAACTGGGCAAAACGAGAGGCTCATCCAACTTTCCAGAAAGGCGTGGGAAGCCCCGGGAGCCCACCTCGCGGGCGCCAGCGCAGTATGGGACCCGGCACCGCCTGGCCCGGGGCTTGCTGTCGTCCCGCTGAGCAGGACTTTCCTCGCCGGCGGCGCCGGGGCTCGGAGGGAACTCCATCGAGTCAGCCCTCCCTTCCTCCAGGCGACCCAGCACAGGCCGCACGGGGCCCCTCGGGAGCGGCGGGCTCCTCCGACCGCACACCAACCCTCCAGGCCAAGGCCTCACACCCCGTCCCTCCCCGCCGCCTGCCCCGGGGCTTCATTTCTCGCGGCTCATATTCGGGACCTGATGGCTTAAGCGTTTCCAGTCGGCCTAGCTCCAGGACAATGACAAAAGCCGGCTGGCCGCGGAGAGACAGGGAGCAGCGACCAACCCATACACTCACAGCGGAAACAAACAGCTACGCAAGCGCGCTAGAATTGTAGTAAGGCGACACAAGAACTGCACAGGCGCACAACAGCCAGGCCTAACGCATGCGCAACACAAATTACTGAGTGAGAGGAGCACTACGCACGCGTCAGACCTACCTTCTGTCCCCGGCCGCGCACTAGAGTTGTGAGCAGCTAAAGGGCAATCTCAGAGCGCATGCGCCGGCTCTATTCTCCCTCCCCAGGCCCCCGCGGTGTCGCTGCTTTGAAGAGCCGCCGCGGGGCTTTCCAAAGCGCACGCGCGAGGCCGTCCTTTCGTCCTTCTCGCCGTAAGAGAACTTAGTGCCGTGCCTCCCTCCGCTTCTAAGGAGCCAGAGGGCCTGCCCCCTCCGGTTGCTCTGGCTGACCTGTCTCGCGTGTGGGCGGTGTCGAGTCGGCCGGGGACGGCCACGATTTGTTCCTTTCCGTTCGAACCCTCCTGCGTTCTGCTGCTCGGTGACAGAGGCTTGCACGAGGAGTATCGATCACTCCCGGCTCTTCTGATCTCGAGGCAGGGCCGAGAGGAGCGCCGAGTGATCGATGCCGCGGCCCCGCCCCGCCGCGTCCTGAAGGCGGGAGGGCGGAGGCGCGGGCTTTTCCTTCGGGCTCTCCGCGCGGGTGCCGGTTCCTGCTGCGGCGGCCTCGTGTGCTGCGCAACTTCGGGCCCGCCGGTTCATCTAGTCCCCGCAGCTCACATGATCAGTCTGCCTGATGTAGAGGGGCCCCTTAGGGAAGTTAGGTGGCCCAGAGCCCGACCCTGGGGACAGCCACAGGTGCTGAGCCTGCGCGGCTGCGGGCGGCACGCCGCTGGGCTCCGGGCGCCCGTGGGTCCGGGGCGCACCCTCGGGAGCGCGGGGCGGGCCATTCTGCGCTCGCTGGGCTTGGAGTCTGGGTAGAAGAGGTGGGCGAGTTCGTTTGCTGGTATTACAGAAAAATTATTCCGGACGCTTGTTAGAGACGGCGAGTGGCCTTATCCAGGGGGCTGGTGCAGTCGGGGCTCTGCTGTAGGGGAGAGAGAGGGCCTCACCTCGGAGTACAACGAGGACAAGTGGGATTCCGAGCCGAGGAGCGGGCCGGGGGTCACGGATGGACGCGTGTCAAGGGGAAAGGCGGGGCTGAGCGGAGTCCCGCTCCCCTGACCCACAGGACGTTTGCTGTGGGTGAGCCAGGGGGATAAGACGTCAAGGGTGGAGGGTAGGGAGTTGATCACTGTCAAGGGGGGATCTTGGCCAGACGCACCCAGCAGGATTCTTGCTAAAATTCGTCTAGGCTGGCCAAGGCCGAGCCCAAGGGCGAGGCCCCGTCAGCAAGGGACTCGAAAAGCCTAGGCAGTTAGGTCGGGGAGAGTCGCCAGCCATGTGTCAGCCGTGGTCTGGGCTGCTTGCACCCCTCTGTCCTATTTAATTCTCTCAACAGCCCTATGAGGTGGAGGTTGTGATGTCTTATTTACAGACAAGGAGACTGTCAAGGTGCTAAGCCAGCGCCAAACGAAACGCCCTAAATAAACTCAGCCTTCCGCTCAAGGATCTCACAGGTAAATGGGATGCACGAATGTGCTGAGCATTTACCACACGCCTGGCACTTTCCAAGCACTTGAAAAGTATTAAAATTGTAGATAACTTATCGTGATTATCATCCCCAGTTGAGTGGTGACAATGAGTTTTAAGTGAGCCCTGTGCTCCTGGAAAACGGTGAAGGTTAACCGAAGTCCCCTCACCCTTCTGTGTTCTAGAAATCAGGTTCCTGCAAAGAACCGCCCTTCCCGGCGTGACTTAGATGAGACTCATGGAGGGCCCCCTTGTTACCTATGACAAGGCCGTCACAGACCCTCCAAGTTCCCATTCTTTGCCTCGTATATAATTAGCTGAATTGCTTGTCCCCACTGATCAATTGGAACAAAATTAACCAAAGTTTGGTTAAATTCTCCCCTTTCTCCAGGCATCTGAACTTGGCCCACCCTCAGCCTGAGCCAGCAGACAGCCCCTCCTGAGAATACGCTGGCCTCAGGGTAAGACATTCTCTGACCTACTGACCCAGGGTGCCACCCTTTCGTCCTGCCACCCAGTTCTTTCTGGCCTTGTTTTCTCCTCACTATAGAAGAAAGAATCTTTTTGCCTGACCTTTAAGACGCTTGCAGACCTTATGGTCACAGGATTCTCTCAGTGGCGATAGTCCTCTTCTCCCCTTGCAATCTTCCTTTCAAACAGAAGTCTCCCCTGACAAACCCTTAAGGCCGGTTTTGCTTTTTATTCGACAGTGGGCAGACAGAGACTACAGTAGGTGGGCGCTTGGCGTCTAGGAGCCCAGACAGGCCCCACAGCAAGGGCCAAAGGAGATTCGAACCCAGGAGCCCCTGATTCTCTTCCACAATGGCCAGGAATAGGGCTCTGGCCCTTCACAGTGAGTAGGGAGCGCTGCCAGCCAGGCAGAGACAAACACCCCTTTTGCCAGCTTGTTTGTGTTTTCAGAACGGGCTTGTTGAGATGAATTACAGGTGCAGGTGAAATGTTTTCATAAAAGAAGAGAACCGCAGCCTTTCGCCGTGGGGTTTCTCTTCCTGGAGGCTCGTTGCCAGTTCCTCCACCTCCCCTCCTTGCCGGCAGCCTTGGAATTGGCCACTGAGCTGGCAGACCCGTTTGAGTGCTGCAGAAGGCGCCAGACAAACCAAGAAAAGGTGTCGTTTATGTCCACATTCATGATTTTTTTCCATTTGACCAGGAGCCTATCATTTAAATATATCCAAGTGTGCTGGGAACATTTGTGGCTTAATTATCACATTTATTTAAAATACACACATACAAACAAAACTCCCAACTGGAAAACAACATTTAGCTTGGCCGCAGAAGAGAGGTTTAATTGACTCCAATTGCTTAAAGGTGGTGTGAAAACGTCCCACATACTGGCTCTTCCAGCAATTCACTGGGTGACCTAGGGCTGGTCACTTACCTGTTCTGTGCCTTCATTCCACTTCGGCATGTGACTTTCACCAGCTCAGCAAGGAACTAGTGAGCCTAAAATGACCTTAAAAGACTAGGAAGAAAAAACAAAGTATTTTGTTGAGTAGATTCCACTGGCATGGAAACCAAAAGTCCCTGACGTGAAGTCAGGCAGCCTGGGACACTTCCTGCCTCTCTGAGCCTCACATCTCCTCCGTGAAATGGGTATGAGAACCTATGCCCCAAGGTGGTGGTGAGGATTAATGAGACAGCTGCACATCTCAAGCTGTACCCCATATTCTCTTGTCTCTCCCAGAATCCGTATGTTCCAGCCTACTGGCAGAGGTCCGCCTTCCAGAGGACCCTGTCCAAGGGTCCCCTGGGCCAGTGTGGAACTTCTTGGAATAAGAGGTTCTTGGCCGCCACCCCTGGAGAGTTTGATTCAGTAATTCTGGAGGCAAGTGCAGGATTCTGCATTTTCACTAGCTTTCCAGAAGGTAACTACATTTTGAGAAAGGCAGCCCTGGGGCTTACAGATGTCTGGGGAGGCTGGTGGGGCAGGTGGTAGAGAGTTCTGGAAGCCGCATAAAGCTGACCCAGAGCCTCACGGCTGGGCTGGGTCCCGTCTCCTGCTACTGCACAGGCCCCTCTCCAGCAGTATTTCTTTGCGTTCTCACACAGAGCCACTGCCCAGCCCAAAGATCCTGGTCAGGACAGGCTGAAGCCTTGCTCCCTTATAGACAAAACACTACTAGCCTCCCTCCCTCAGGAGATTTTCTCTTTTAAGCCCTTGAAAGACAAACGATCTTGTTTGATTGCTTTGCCCCAATAATACGACCTGTCAGCCTCCACTCATTCATTCAACGATATATGTCAAGCACTGTGCCCGGTATTGGCGTAATAATGACCCACAAGACAACCGTTTCCCTTTTTTCATTCACTGATTCATTTGTACTGCAAATATTTTCTTTTCTTTTTTCCTTCTTCTTCTCCCCAAACCCCCCTATCCAATACGTAGTTGTATATTCTGGTTGTAGGTCCTTCTAGCTGTGGCATGTGGGATGCCACCTCAGCATGCCCTGATGAGCAGTGCCATGTCCGCGCCCGCGATCCGAACCGGCAAAACCCTGGACTGCTGAAGTGGAGCACAGGAACTTAACCACTCGGCCACGGGGCTTGCCCCTGTTATGCAAATATGTGTTGAGCATATATTCCATGCAGGCATTAGGCTAAATGCTTGTATCAGTTATCTGTTACCACAAACAATGCTGCATAACCAACCGGCCTCAAACTCAATAGCTTAAAACAATAGGACTACAGAACAGCTGGGCGGATTGCTCATCTGCGTCGGACTCGGTTGATCTTCTTGGCGCTCGCTCATGTGAAGATGGCCTGGCTCATGTGTCTGGTGGTTAGCTGGTAGTTGGCCGGGGTAGTGGAGACAGCTGGTCTGGTAGTCACTCATCACCCAGCAGGCTAGCCTGGGCTTGGTCACATGACCCTGGCAGGATTCCAAGAGAGGGCACAGGAGCGGCCGGGCTCTTGAGGCTGAGGCTCCTAAGTGGCACAGATTGCTTCTATTGGCTAAATCGAGTCACATTCTGTTGGCCCAGGAACTATGGTGCCAGATGTGTGTGGGGTGTTTTACACAGTGATAAGCTGACATCTTAGCAGGGACCTGAAGGAAGTGAGAGATTAAGTCCTGTGGTCACCTGCAGGAAGAGAGTTCCGAGGCAGAAGGAATAGCACAGAGGCCAGAGTGGCTGGAGCTGGAGAGCAAAGAGGGGGAAGGAACAGCCAAGTCAGAGAAAAAAGTGGGGGCCAAAGTGTGGAGGGCCTTGCCAGCTGTCATGAGGACGTAGGCTTTTACTGGGAGTGAAAGAGGAGCCCTGGGAGGGTTTTGGACAGACGAGTGACATGATTCGAGTGTTATGATCTGGCTGAGGTTTTATTTGCTCACAGTCTGAAGGAGAAGCCAGACAATTAAAGGAGTGATGAATAGCAATAACTGTGAGGAGAGTCGTGGTAGGAGAAATACAGGGAGCCACGAGCACATGGCGCAGGTTCAGGTCAAAGATGAGGAGGAGTGTGCCAGGTTTTTAAAAGTGGCCACAGACCCTTGCACTTCTCCCATTGAGAGTGCGTGCCCCTCTTCTCGTTTCTGGCAGGCTTGTGACTGCTTTGACAGTTGGAATATAGCAGGAGTGACACTATGGGACTCCTGGGGCTGGGCCTTAGAAAGTGGTGCAGCTTCTGCTTTGTTCACTGGAACTCTCAGGAGCCTGGAGCTGCCATGTCAGAAGTCTGACCATCCTGAGGCCTGGTCTTTGAGTCATCCAAACCCAGGCCCTGGGCACTTGAGTGAATGAACCTTCAGAAGATTCTGGCCCCAGCCAAATGAGTCTTCTCAGCTGATCCCTGGACATGATGGAGCAGACAAGCTGTCTCCACCACGCCATTTCCCACCCCACAGAATCTGCAAGCATGATATCATGATTATTGTATGCTACTAAGCTTTAGGGTAGCTCAGCATCCAATAACTGGAAAAAGAGTAAGTCAGATACCTTGCCGTGGGGAGGAGGGTGATGTAGGCAGAGAAAACAGCCTTCTGCAGGGGGACGGGGCAGGAGACACCATGGGGGTGATTTAGAGCAAAGTTCCCAAAGTGTGGGTGCTCCCACCAGTGGTATGAGGGGTACCTCGGGAGGCATTTTCTTTCATGCTGGGCAAACGTTGGGGTGTTGCTGTTGGAATCACTCCATCAGGAATAGCCACCCAGTTTGCACATGTGTAGGCAGTGACATCTTTGTTACAGCTGCCACCTGGTCTACGGTGATTACAGGATGACATTGTCTACAAGATACATCCTGACTTCAGATGTTAAGTGTGAAAGGATATGCCTCTTAGAATAAAGAGGGGTAAGAAAACAATACTGATATCAGGGGTTTGCAGAATATGGCAACAGCTACCCAGGGCTTTGCAAATGGGAGATGCTTGGGAAGAACTCACAGATGCACGGCTTGGGAGGGCATGCGGCAAGAGGCCAGGGAGACGCCGCATGGGGAGGCTTGGTGGCCGTCCTTGCAAACTGCCCCACAGCCGGTAAGCGTCAGAACCAGGTCTCACTGCTTCCACCCCTGGCTCGTGCTTTTCACATCTCCAGGGCCCACCAGGCTCTTTCCGACGACCTGAGCAGACCTGGGATCTTGGAGCCTCCGCCGCTCTGTCTTCCTCCAGGAATTTCAGTCCAGACTGAAAGCAGGGAGGGAAGGAAGCTTGAGACTCTCAGCTGTCTTGAGAGGGAACAGCCTGGGCTTGGCTCCTCACAGAGTGTTCTAGTCCCTGCCGCAAAGACAGCTCAGCCTGGCTGCCTCTGTTCTGCTGTCCCCCAGCTGCAGGAGGTTTCTGGGAGCCGAGCCCAGTCTGGTGTGTTAATGCCTCTGAGGATGCAGCAGAAGGAAGAGTGGAACAGTATGTCCTGTTTTTGCCCTGTGTCCACCAGGAGAGGCCGTCATCAGTGAGGGGGTGAATATAGACAAAGAGCTTGGCAGATTTTCCGCGGGGGCTGGCAGGGGTGTTTAACATCATCATCATTAGGATTATGATTACCATTGTTTTCAACAATGGAAATAGTCTCCATTTCTTGAGTGTTTACCACGAACTACGTGCTGTATATATATTGTCACATTTTATCTTTGCTTGTGGTCCTAGAGACATTGATAGTGAAACTCTGTTTTAAAGATGAGACGATGGAAGCTCAAGTAACCTGCCCAAGGTCACACAATTGGTAAGATACGGGAAAAGATATGGTCCTGCATAAGTTTGATTTGAAAGCCCACACTCTTAAACTATTGCACTGTCCCTGCCCCAACCCTCTAGTCCTGGTTGGTCGAAGAAACTGTGGGAAGCCAGTTTAAATGCTCAGAGCCTCATGTTTCTTAGGAATCAGACCAAAGCTTAGGGACCTCAGGCCTGAGGGCTTACGTCTAATGAAGGAGCCAGAGAAGTTTGGGGTGAAAGTGATCAGTGGTGCCCATCAATGCAATTCCACAAATATTTTCCTGAGCCCTCCTATATGCCAGGCACTGTTAGATGCTGGGGGGGTGGGGGTAAAGCTACAAAGATGAAAAAGGCACATTTTCTGTCCTTGGGGAACTCAACATTAATAGGGAGAATAAAAATAAGGACACAAACCCTAGCACATGTCATCATCGTCATTGGGTTGGATTATACATCTTTCGCTTATAAAGTACAGAAATCTAACTCAAATTATCACATTTATTGAATCATATGACAGAGAATCCCAGGAATTGACTTGACTTCAGGCGAGGCTGGACCCAGGTGCTCAGATGATGTTCCGTCGTTTCTTGGCCTCTCTTTTCCTTTGAACTGGCTTTATTTCCAGGCAGACTGTCTTCTTGTGATGGTCCCTGGCAGTTCCAAGTTTATGTCCTAGGCTTAGCAGCCCCAGGGGGAATAGAGTGCTTCTTTCCTAAGACTTCTAGCAGACATCCCTGGGAAGATTCCCACTGTCCTGGCCTGAGACCCCATGCGTGTGCCTGAGCTGATCACTGTGGAAGGTGGATGTGATACTGTGATTGGCCGAGACAGGGTGTGTGTCCCCCTTAACTGAGAGTGGAGGTTGGGCAGTCCTGCTCACAAAAATTGGGGTATTGTTACTGGAAGAAGGGAAACATGCTGGGCCGGCAAAACCCATGCACAACACAGGCCTCAGAGGCAGAAAGGACCTTGGTGTGCATCTTAGCTAATACCCTCATTTTATAGATGGAAACTGAGAGAACCTTCCAGTCCAATCTCTGCCACTTGGCAGGCCCTGACTCATATGACAGAGAATCCCAGGAATCGACCTGACCTCTTCACTGCTCTGTGCCTCAGTTTCCTCATCTCTAAAATGGTTATGACAGTGACATCATAGGGTTAACTGAAAGGGTAAATTCATATGAATGTTGTAACGCCTTTAGAACCGTGTGACGTATCAGGTGCTCAGTGAATCCTTGTTCTTTCTCCTCTTTTCTCACATCCCCAGGTTCCCCCACGGTCATTTGCCCTCTTCTCTGTGTCTCTAAAATACCGCATCCATCCCTTTGTTTGAAGCCAGCGTTGTCATCATTTGTTCTGACTCTCACCGGGCTCACTTTCTTCCACTGGAATGAGAGGTCTTCAAGAGCAGAGACCAAGTCTCGTGAACCTCTGTTTCCACTGCCCAGCATCTAGCAGAGGTCAACACACATGCGTGGAAGAAATCAATCAATCAATCAATCACCAAAGTCGGTTTTGCTGACCGTTGTTCCATTTTTCTAATGCTGCGTAACAAACCACCACAGTATTTAGTGACTTAAGATAACACCATTTTCTTTGTGCATGAATCTACAGTTTGAGCAGGGCTTGGTGGGGACAGTCTGGCTATGTGCCCCTTGGTGTCACCTGGGGCTGCTAGAAGGCCAGGGGCTGGAGACGGCTAAAAGGTCCCTCACACGCGTGTATGGCCCTGGGTTCGGAAGACTCTGGCAGCTGTGGGCTGAACAGCTGGGGCTCCTTGGGCATCTCTGTCTCTGTGTGGTCTCTCTACATGGTCTCTTCAACAGGATCGTGCCGGGGACCTGGACTTCTCCACGTCAGCACAGGGTGCCTGAGGTTATGCCCCGAGAGAGAGAGTACCAGGAGGAAGCTGTACTGCTTTAAAAATAATAATAAAACTTAAGTTTAGAATAGTTTTAGCTTTACAGAAAAATTGCCAAAATAATGTAGAGAGTTCTCATGTACCCCACACACAGCTTTCCTTATCATCTTAGGTTAGTGTGCTACATTTGTCACAATTAATGAACCAGTGTTGGTACATTTTTGTAAGTAGAGCCCATGCTTTATCCAGATTTCCTTTGCTTTTACCTAACGTCCTTTTCCTGTCCTGGGACTCCATCCAGGACACCACGTTACACTGAGTCATCGTGTCTCCGTAGTGCCCCTAGCTGGGACAGATTCTCACACTTTCCTTGTTTTTAATGACCTTGCTAATTTGGAGGAGTACTGGTGAGGCATTCTATAGAATGCCCCTCCGTTGGGATCTTTCCGATGTTTGTCATGATTAGGCTGGTGATGGGTTTGGGGGAGGAAGCCCACAGAGGCCAAGTGCTCTCCTCACGTGGTGCCGAGGGTACGTACCATCAACATGACTGAGCACTGCTGGTGTCGGCCTTGATCGCTTGGCTGAGGTGGTGTTCGCTAGGTTTCTCTCCTGTAGAATTACTCATCCCCTCCTTTTTCATACTGTATTTTTTGGAAAGAAGTCACTGACTATGCGCAGCCCACACTTTAGGAGTGGGGAGCGATGCTCCAGCAACTTGAGGATGGAGCAGTTACATAAATTACTTGGAATTCTTCTGCGTGGGAGATTTGTCTGTTCTCCTCCGTTTACTTCTTTATGCAATCGTTGGTTTAGATCAGTATTGACTCATGGTTATTTATTTTGTACTTTGGATAATAATCCAGTCGTGTCTTATTTATGATGTTGCTTGAGTTGTTCCAGCTTTGGCCACTGGGGGCTCTTTCAGGTTGGCTCTGTGTCCCTTTTGTCACGGGCTCTTAATTAATACCAGGCCTGATGTTGGTTCCCCTCCATTGAATCCAGCATATATGGGGTTAAAACCAAAAGCGCTCATCCCCATTCCTGGGTCTTTAGTTACACTCAAATGTAAACGTTTGTTTCTTTAACCTCTGACTCCCTGAGCTTTACAACCAAATAGAAGTTACAAATTGTTAGCACCAGGGTGGCCTCAGCTCACACGAAAGTTTTGGCCAATCACAGGTCCTTGAAGTTTATTACAAGGAAACTGATATCCAGAGAATATCAAGAAACTAAAGCTTCCAAGGCCCAACTTCCAAGGTCCTCGGCTTCCTGGTGCCAGAGTCCACCACAGAGGCAGCCAGCCAAGGCCATGTACCTGCAGAATCCCTTATCTCCCCCATCTCTGCAGGCAGCTGAAGGCTGGTGGGAAAACACTGGCCAGCAAGGTCACTGGCTTCCCCCTCCCCGCATTCCTCATAAACCTTTAAACCCTTCAGCATTTCTTAACGGAGAGAGCTAGCAATTCTTAAGGCCCTAGCCATTGCTTTGCTCCCTCTGCCTGACAAAGTAAAGCTGTTTTTCCTTTTCACCCAAGACTCTGGTCTTGTAATTTGCATTGGTACTGGGTCCAGGGACTGAACTTTCGGTTACACTTTCACTCCCCCATCACTATGTGTGTGTGTGTGTGTTTGGTCACTTCTTTACCACATGGCACTATAAGATGCTTCGGGCTCATCATGTTTATTTCCTGCCCCAGTCTGGAATCAGCCATTTCTCTGAGGAGCCCTGGTTCCTTTTCTTGGAGAATCATATTAGAAACCAAGATCTGGGTGCTAGGTGTGCTCATTGCTCCTGGGGCGTGTCAGCTTTTTAAACATAGTCTCAGGATTCATGGAGTTCACTTCTGCTGTAATCACAGGCCCACTCAGAACCAAAGGGAGAGGACATCGGCTCCTCCACCTCTTGATGGAGATCTGTCGTTGTCCCATTGTAAGAGCTTATGAGATGGGATATATTGGTGTCATCATCTTGGGACAACACTGTCTGTCACATCAGTGATGCTGTTGCACGCCCAAGGATTTTTATTTTACTTAAAACATCTTTCATCCCTGTTGGTTTCTCTTTTGCCTCAAGGAAACTCTGTCCATGGCTTGCTTTTCTTGAAGATGGTTTCAGCTGATACAGGGACACACTTTAAGTAACACTGAATCACCCTGTGAGACAATCATTTCCTTCTCAGTTCTCTCCTAATCCTTTTGATGGAGTCAAGGAGAAAGTCTCAGCTTGGTGCTATAAATGTCTTCAACACATTTATAGTACTTGCTAATTTCTTTCTTTTTTTAACTTTCTGGCTCAAAGCATTCTTCCAGCACAGGCTTCTAGGTAGAATTTATTCATACTGTTTTATTTCTTTGGCAGTTACCCTCTGCAGCGAGGACATTTACTGTTTGCCAGTGTGCGTGGGCTAACCCCCCTTTCCAGTCCCCCTGCAGTTGGGCAGAGCCATGTGACTATCCTTGGCCAATGGGCTGTGTGTGGAAGATTTAAAAGCCCTTGAAAGACCCTCCAGCTCTCTCATCTCCTGTTCTAAGATGGCCTGGCCTCTCTCTGCCTGAGTCTCTCACTGGCTGAATGAGGCGGGCCCTCTGCCAACCCGCAACAGAGATGCAACATTTTTGTGTTAAACCTTTGAACTCTTGGGATCAACTGTTATTGCTGCCTTGCCTGGCCTTTCCTGACTAATATACCTTTTAAATATGGCAAATGATACTGAATTTGCAGTTACACAGTAATATAAAATTTATTTCTTAAGAAAGTGAGTTCAAAGAAAAATACTAGGTGAATAATTTGCTAGGTGATACTCAGCCATGGTAAAAATCCTCAGGGCAAGGGTTCAAATGACTACCACTCAGGGAAATACTGCCATTGTGTCCCCATCTTGCTCTCTGCATGGGCACTCTTGCCTTTATTGGAATTGGCCAAAAAAATCAATCTCTGTTAATTCCCATTTGTTCCCTGGATCTCTTGTGGCTTAAACAACAATCACAAAAATCTCTTCATTAAAGCTGATTAGTCAGAGATTACAGGAAGAGATCTGAATTTGCTATTTGATTTTAGAGCCAAATAGCTTGTTTTGCCTATAGTGTTCCCCAGACACAAACCAAGGACATAACCCTGAGTGGGAGTTTTTCAAGTCTTTCTGCTCATGGGGTGCTGTTTAAAGGCAGAAGCAAATGATAACCGACTCAGAATGAGAGACACCAAGCCCTGCAGCCAAGAGGATGGAGTGTCGTTCCAGCCCAGTGCACAAAGGCCGGGCGTGTGCCAAGTAGTGACTAACTGGGTCTTGGCATGGTGATTTGCATGTTGGAAACTGCTAAAGTATTCATGTACTTGACTATGTCTCTTCCAATTAGATGTAATAAATGCAGATTTGGGTGGCCATATGCTTTATTTTGATGTAATGGTTTTAACCTTTACGGAGTGCGTGTGTGTGTGTGTGCGTGTGCATGTGTGTGCACATGGCTCTCCAGTTCTCTGGGGCTGGCCTGATTTGCGGTAAGCTGGTACTTTAAGATACGGTGCAATTAGCTTCTTATTAGAGACTTCTTGGAATTAAAAGAACAGGCATTATTAGCTTTCTAGTTTGAATCTTACTGCTTTCATTTTTTCCTTCCTCCCTCCTTCCTTCCTTCCTTCCCTCCTTTTTCCCTACCTTGAACAAGTTGATTCATCTCTCTAAGCCTCAGTTTCTTCATCTGTAAAAGAAGGATAATAACAATACCTATCTCATGAGAGTTTTTATGAGGACTAGAGAAGATACTGCGTATGAGGCATTTGGCACAGTGTTTGGCACACGGTAAGTGTTCAATAAGTGACAGCTCTTATTATTATCAGCTGTGTGTCTTTTAGCAGGTTATTTAACCTCTCTGAACCTCAGTTTCTCCGTCTGAAAAATGGGCTCATGGAATTTCTCATACCAGATTGTTGTGATGTCTGAAGGAGATCATTAGATATTATTATTTTTATTATGTGCTCAGTGAATGAATGAATGAATGATTTCTGGGACCCATTGTGTATTAGTCAGGGTAGGATGCCTACAGTAACAAACTACCCCAAAATTTTGGCCTGAGACAGTAAGTTTATTTCTCCCTCCCATCGTATCCCAATGTCGCTGGAGGGGAGGCTCTGCTCCATGCAGTCATTTAGGGACCCGCACTCCTTCCCGTTTAGGCTGCACCCTATGCAGGGCCCTCAAAGTCCTCTTCCTTCAGCCCATGCATGGGAAAGATGGTGGCAGATCTCGTATGGGGGATTTTTGTGGTCCAGGCCTGACAATGGTCATTTCTGTTCTTGTTCCAGTGGCCTCTCAAACCTGACTGCAAGGAAGGTTGGGAGATGGTTTAGCTGTGTGCCCAGGACAGCCACGAGGATGACTCTTCACCCTGGATTTAGGTTCCCAGAAACCGCAAAGTGAGGTTCACCAGCTGCCTCTGAGACTCACAAAATAATGACAGAAGAGTCTGACTTGATGTTCTAGCAGGTTGAAGAGGCAGGGGAAGGTTGGTAGAAAAGCATGTACAGAACAGCAATGGAGGCTGCACCTCCTCTGTGGCTCTGGGTCCTGGACGCTGGGGCCACAGCGGGGGTCCATAGCGCCTCTTCCCTCCCTCCGTCCTTGGCCATTTGCCCTTTGGAATCTATTAGTGAGCTCTGCCATTGTTTTTCTGATTTCATTAAAAATGCCACCAAGACACATGCTCTGCAGCATGCCACTTCAGTCCTAAGTGGGGCATTTTTGCTAGATGAATCGATTTCTTAAATGACAGCATCTGTTTGCTTGTACACATTTATTTATAATTCTTCCCTTGGCAATTAGAGCTGGGGAATCAGTGAGCGGCAACCAGCTGTTTGAATTAGCGGGGAAGGGGGGCAGAGATTTGATCTGTGAAGGAGAACCAAAGCCCTGGCCGGAAGCAATAAAAACAGAACAGATGTCCCCAGATACACAGTCGTGGGGAGGAACTTGTAAATCACATTCACTGCCGGCCCCAGAGAGATGGCAGCTGAGCTGGAGGAGCCAGAAAATCCATGACGGTGGGTGGCTGTGTCTGACTCCCCCTGGGACTCAAGGAGATTGATGGATTCGGGGGCGGGGGGCAGTGGAGTAGCTGAAGGGAGTGGAATTTGGTGAGTTGGACCCTCTGGTGAATCCCCATTGCACTCAGGGGAAACCCAAAGTCCTTACCACGGTCCACAAGGCCCTGTGGATACGGGCGCTGTTACTCCTCTGCCCTCACTCCCTTCTGCTCTCTGCCTGCCTCACTCAGTCTGCTCCAGCCACCACGGCTCCTCACTGCTCCTAGAACGTGCCGGCTGCTCCCCCTCCTCAGGGCCTCTGAGGTGCCGGCGTCCCCTGTCTGGAGCTCTCCTTCTCCATCTCCTCTCCACAGGGCTCGCTCTCACTCCTCTTTCAAATCCGAGCTCCAACGTCACTTCTCAGAACCTGCTAGTTAACACTGCGCCTCGAGCATCCTCTTCTCTCTTCCCGAGTTTAATTTTCTCCCGGGCACTCACAACCTTTCTAACTCAACGTACATCTTTTACAAGTTTATTTTCTGTCTGCTTCATGGAAGCTTCATGATGGCAGGGACCTCATCTATCTTGCTCACTGCTGAACTGTGCTTGGCACACAGTAGGTGCTCTGTAAATATCGGCTGATTCAATGGAAGGATTTTTCATATGGGGGAACACATCGCCCCTTTTTACTCCCCCCTCTGCAACTTGGGGATGGGTCACAGCTCAGGTCACTGAGGGTGGCTCCCTGAGGACACCGACTCTGTATTCTTGATCTCCGTAGCTCCCCAGGGCCCAGCCCAGAGTCTGGCACACAGTAGGTGTGTAATCAATAGTTGTTGAATAAAGAGATGACTAAATGACCCAGGCTGACGCTCAACAATGCTCAAGGCAAAAATGAGGCCTCATCCAGATGCCCTCTTTTATTCCCTTGCCGGCAGCAACGAGTCTGACCAGCAGCGCCTGTAAAGTATGCCTTGCATGCGAGCACGTCTGCAGTTCCCCGCTTAGTACCCTGGCCTGAGCCGCTTCACCTCCTCCCAGACAGGTGCAACAGCTCCTAACCGGTCCCCGTTGCCACTCTCGCGCCCCCTACAGTCTGTTCTTCGCACAGCGGCAAGAGTGAGTTCATAGAACTGTCAATCAGATCGCGCCAACTGCTGCTCACCGCCCTCCAAAAGAGGCTTGTTCCACACCCAGATTCCGCCCTGCGCCGCCTGGTCGTGCGCGCGTGCCTGGCTCCTCGGCCCTCCCTCTCCGCGCTGGGCCACACTGGTCTCCTCTGAACGTCGCTTGGAGCCTCTGTGCTTGCTCTTCCTCTTCCTGGAAAGCCTTCTCCCTAGTTGGTTCCACGCCGGCTCCTTTATCCTTCAGGTGTCAGCTCAAATCTCCCCTCCTCGGAGGGACCTTGCCTGGCCACCCCATCTAAACCAGGAACACAGGCCACCCCCCGCCCCCAACCCCTTTCTGAGAAGGAAAGACCTGAAGCCCAGCTGGGTCCCGGAGACCTAACTCGGCTCTGTTCCGCCCCTCCCCTGCCTCCTCCCAGCTGCTTCTGTACACAAAGCGGCATCATATTTTGATATATTACTCTATCTCTTTTGTGGTTCCTCCTTCCTCCGGTTCCCCCTTTTCCTTCTCATCAAAGAAGGCAGCTGTTGCCTCAGGGGAGGGATAGAGCAGAAGGGGAGGAAGAGATAGCCCATAAGTCTTTCTGGCTTTTCTTTT